>NC_046660.1:99329864-99339907 GCF_010883055.1 Belonocnema kinseyi | reverse complement strand
ACCAAGAATCGGTGCTCTTACCCTAGTTACGTTTATGAATAATTCAAATTCTTCAGCCGCTTAGGAACAACAGATAATCTTTTAGAAAACTCTAAGGTTAGCGGTTGGTTTAAAAATGTAAAATTTTCCTGTGTTTTCCTCAATGTCACCACCGTACTTTCGAAATTGGTATAAATTGAAAATTTTTCTACGTTTGCCCCAAGTTTACTACAACAGTTTCGAAATGGACTTTATGACATCATTGCATATTTGTCAAACTTTTTAATTCTCTGGTTTTGTCCCTATTTTTCTCCTCCCCCCCCTCCCCTTCCCAGAATAGGTCATGAGCCATATTACTTGATGCCGGGACTGCTACAACTGCTCTCCCAAATTTCGAATTTAAATGTGAAACTTCATGATCAGAAGAAGCTTATACCAACAGTAGATAAGAAGATAAAACCGACGATTTAAGCTCGATTTTTGAAGAGTCTTCGATCTCTACAATAGATGTCTCCACAAATTCCTAAGTCTCGTTGAGAATACGTGTAAGATACTTAAAAAAATATGCGCAGATGGCGAAAAACCAGATGGCGGAAAACCGGATGGTGATGGTAGGTTGAGGTGGGATAGATCAGGATTCAACATTCAGCTGGTTGTAATACATACACACACATACGTATGGGTAGGACGGCTCGAAGTTATGCCGACTTATCTAGGTCTAGGTGCGGTTGTTGAGGTCCGTTAGAATCCCGCCCAAGCCAGTACCAGTTCAGTCAAGTCCAGCAGACTGGAGGATAGCTCCTAGCTGCTAGGTGCTAGAAGCAGCCAAACTAGCCTAGGCAAGGTAGTCGAGCGTGACAAGGTCTAGGCTAGGTGGCATTCAAGGTCGCGTGCAGAGCGCAAAGCCCGGATCTATCCCCTCCTTTGGCTTCAAAACGCCCTTTGCATTCCTCGTCCAACCATATCTATATCTATCATTCTATCTTACTCGCTCTAACTGAAACCTCATTTCTCTTCCCTGAATTTTCCATCTCACTTACTCTCACGCTGACGCCAAGTGCAACATCGATTTACCCATAAAAATTCCCCACGCTCGACTCTATCACTCCGCTATTACTTCCTGCCCGGGCTTCATCGGCTGCTCCCAGATTCGTAATGCAATCTTCTTAGACAAGGAAAAGAATGAAGACCACAGTGGACAAAAGTAGCCGATCCTTCCTCTAGGCTTTCTTGTTTCTCTTCTTTTCTTTTTTGCTTTTCCATTCTTTTTCTTTTTCTTCTTGTCTTTCTTTTGCTTTATATCTTTATACTATCTTTATATACACCTATCCATTCTTTTCTTGTTCTTTTTCTTCTTGTCTTTCTTTTGCTTTATATCTTTATACTATCTTTATATACACCTATCCATTTTCTCTTTTCTTTTTACGCCCAATCCTCCTGCCAACTACCCTACCCTTGGTTCATTCGTACTTACATGCACATATCTAGCCACATAGGTACGTGCCTACTAGAATACCACTTGTTTACATGAGAACTCGCTTACTTAATTGTGCAGGCATGCGCGGCTTTTGAAAAAGACCTTCGAAAGAGAAATATGTCTATGTGGAGATACTTTCAGAAAAATATTGGCCTTGAATTCAAGAATCCTTTTCTTTAACATAACTTTTTTCATTTCATCAAAAATATCTTTGAAAAGCAGAAAATCATTTTAAATTAAAGAAAAAGTTTTGTTCAAATAAAGTAAAATTGCTTTGCACCAAAGAAATTTCATTCACCCAAGGAAGATTTCTTTGATTCAAAGAAACTTTTTTTTAATTGAGAGCCAATGTATTTTTTTATACAAACAAATTTTCTTTCAATAGAAGAATCTTTCTGAGGATGCAGCTTCTTTATTATTTCGAAGAGCGCAATATTGGCGAAAAAAACTGCAATTCTAGAGAAATGAGAAAAAATGTATAGGAAAGGATTGTATTTTGAGTGTTGAGTGACTTCTGTACTAATACGATTTGTATTGTTTAGTACTAGAAGTATTATAGAACTATTTGTTTAAATGAGTTAGAGAACTCTGTTACCTCCTGAGAGACATAGCAATAAAATATTATTGTTGTATTCTATCAATTTAAAAGAGCAAAATATAACTGATTATCAGTTAAATTTACTAATTACCATAGCTAGAACTGAGCTACTGATAATTATTAGAAATTTACTAATTCAATGAGTGAAATAAAAATGACTAATTCATTCAGTTACCCGAAAGAATGGAGCCTGGCCACGGAACTACTGATTGAAATCAGTTAATAATCAGTTATAAGAATTTAAATTAAAAACAGGATTCGAAAAACTGTAGGACATTGTTTTCTCGTTGTAATTATTCTGGAATTTGCAATCATTTCAATTTTTTGCAAATTTTGATTAATCATGTTCTAAGAGACAATTCTTTTTTAATTCATCCCTGTATTCCTAGAAACTTCGTAATACCTGTGAAAAAAATCGCTATGGCTACGGCGTCGAAATTGAAAATACAGACAATTTTCAATTTCCAATTTAGATTCCTAGGTTTGAGCGATTTTTTTCCTACTGCATTTTGGTCACGGGAAAATTTAATAATCGTTTTACAAGTTTACCTGCAAATGACTTCTATTTACGGTTAACTTAATACGAATAAATCAATCTCAACTATGGTTAGACAAACCTTATATGGATCAATTTCGATCAATCAATGAAATTGTCTTCCACTAATTAATCCATCCTATTTAATACTTCATAATACATATTTAATTCCACTTTTTTTTTAAATGCTCGTAAAAAAGTTCAATCTACATATTTTGACACTTGGTCGGTGCTTGACAGGACTCGTTCATGGTGAGGATGGGTCAAAACATTTAGGTGGTTCTTTACTCAAGAGTTTTTTTGACTATTTACATTAGTTAATATTAAGAAATGACTGATTTATCAGTTAAAATTCAATAAACTGATGAATTAGCAAAATTTTTACTAATTAAATTAGTAAATCTTATGAAATAATGCATTAGTCAAAAGTCAATAAAATAATTTAATTAGTAAACTTTTTACTAATTGAAAGTAACAGAGTAAAATGAGATAAATATTAAGATACGGTAATAAAAGGAAGGGTTAACCACTTCAGTTTTCTGTGTAAACGAGATTACAAAGTTACATGAGAACATTAGATTAAAAGAGCTTCCATGGGATTGCACATGATGACGTGAGATTACACATGCGGGATTACATAATGAATTGCACAAAATTACATGGTATTACATAATACTATATGGGATTACACGAAATTACACAAACTACATAGGACTACAATTGATTACACAAGATTATAAGGATTGCTCAGGAGAACATAGATTACATGGAGTTTCAAAAGATTGTAAGAGATTATACGAAATTATACAAGATTTAAATTGAATAACACAACTAAAAAAAGAGTTTTAAAAATCGCTAATAATATGATGGACTGCGTCGTGTACGTACAAAATTTAAAGAAATAATCTAGGCATTGATGTGATAATATAATTTGTATTGAATTTCCGTCTTAAATTCTGTACTAGATTGAATGAGTCCGGGTCGTATGAACCCCAGGCAAGTCACATTGCGATAAGTCACATTACGCCATATCTCATTCGGAATAAATAGTTCGTCCACACAAAAATTAACAAAACGTAGTGGGGGATTTTAATTATTTCTGTGCTCAATCACATCAATGTCACTTCCACCTGGCGGGGTGTTGGAAAAGTAAGGGAGTGTGGACTTCAAATTTTTCCTCCATAGGCTTTATATCCCTTGTATCTGTTTCGCTAAATTATTATTGCATTCAAACGTTTTAGGTTTCTTCAACACTCGTTTGAATATTTTTGTATCCCTTTTCTCTACGTAATTGTGAAATTAATGGGTAGTTGCATTGATATTAGATAATTTATTTCTTAAATACTACATATAATTCTGAAAATACACGTCATGTCTTAAAAAATATTTAAAAAGAGTATAGAAAACTTTATTTAAACAAATTTTGGACCTAGGCATGTCACATTTCCAGTTTGACAATCAATCATCAATGCCTTATTTTCACAAAAAAAATCATTAAGTCATATTTCAGAAAGTCATATTTGGCGGCAAGTCACACTGCGGAATCTCTCTTTCAGAAAAATTTGAAGTAACATTGTGGCATCTCTCATTTGGAAAGATTTGATGTCCAAAGGAAATTGTCAAAAGTTCGGGAAAATACCCCTATGACGGAAATAACGTATCATGAAACCCTACCCATTTTCACCGTCCGAGGGCGGGATGACACCACTGTGATTGGTCACAGAAATATTTTAAGTCTTTCACTACTTTTTACTAATTTTTGGTGGAAGACACTTTTGTCAACTGAGAGCTGCCATAATGTGACTTACCGCAATGTAAATTGCCATAAATGTGAGTTTCCGAATTTTTGTTAATTTCGTGTTAACTTAAAATTTTTTCGAAGGAGACATGCTGTAAATGTGATTTTCTGTAATGTAACGTGCCCTAAATGTGATCTGCTGCAATGTGACGAGCCAGGGGTTGGAATGTCTCAACCCCGATTGAACTAACAATTAAGTTTAGATCCCTATACTACGTGGAAACTTAAGGGGCGGATGGGGGTATGGCAAAATTCCACGCTTGTACACGAGGGGAGCGAGGGGAGGGCTAGAATCCTCGTGTCCACACATTTCCCTAAATCTGTGGAAAATATACTGAAATGAGACAAGGTATACTCTACGTATACTCCAAATTTTATATTGTGCTCGCGCACAATATAATTTTTATTTTTACTTTTATTTCAATTTTTGTCACGACTTTTTCTTTGAAATTCAAATCATGTTTAAACTGTTCGGGAGCTCGCGACAATTCTATGGACGTAATTTTAGTACTCACTAAAATTTCAGATTCTTTTGTTTTCATAGTCAACAGTTAAAAACTCGTTGACTGACTAAAAGCTGTTGGTGCATTTTGCAACAATTTATCGTTAAACTCCTCAAAAATTCGAGTGAAAAATCGTCATTTTAGTAGTCTTGAAACCCACGGGGAATGATTGTTTGGACGCTAAAAATGAACAATACGTTTGACTGGCAGCTCCTGAGTGGTGCCAAAGTTAACTGGCAGACTGTTTAACATGTCAACAATTCGAGTGAAAAAACGTCAATTCAGTACTCTTGAAACCTATTGGGGATGATTTTTTAAGTGCAAAAAACAAACCAAAATTTTGCCTGGCAGCTCATGAATAGTGCCAAATTTGACTGGCAGGCTGTCAAACTTAAAAAAAATGACAGGATGACAATTAGAACCTTCATCCTCTTGAAACTTACAGGTGATGATTGTTTGACAGCCTTCAAGGCTGTCAAACATGCCAAAAATCCGAGTGAAGAAACGTAATTTTAGTACTCTTGAAACCCATTGGGAATGATTGTTTGAAGACTAAGAACTAACAAACAATTTGACTGGCATCTCCTGAGTAGTGTCAAAGTTGACTGACATTTTAATCAGCCATCGAATGAAAGTTTTGTCCTTTGCATTAACTAAAATTTTCATCTATAGGATACTTCTCTAAAACTAATATGTATATAAAAAGAAGAAACTACGGAAATCTTACTTTTAACGTAAATTCACAGCTCGCAACAATGGGTTTCAAGAGTACTAAAATCACGTTTCTTTACTGGAATTTTTGACATGTTTGACAGCCTGCCAGTCAACTTTGGCACCACTCAGGAGATGGCAGTCAAACTTCTTGGTAGTTATTTGCATCTAAAAAATGATCCCCAATGGGTTTCAAGAGTACTACAATTACGTTTTTTCACTCGAATTTCTGACATGTTTGACAGTCTGTCAGTCAATTTTGGCATCACTCATATTTGTTTATAATATTTAAAATAAATTATATAAACGAATTTTTACTATCGGAATTTACGGTCAAAGAATGTCGCTTTTTTGATAAGTGAGCCAAGTCTTCGAGAAGCTTTCACTTACCTAGATAGCTTGCAACTTTTGAAGGAAGCATAATCAGTCATTTTTACTTCGGGAAAATATTTTTTCAATCTACAAAAAATGAAAAAATAAAAAGGTACAAATAAAAAAATGAAAATCAAAAATGTTTTCGTAGATTCTGACTCACTGTGCGTCGCTTGACAAAAATAACTCGATGACCCGAGGTAGAGGTGGGGGCCCCTCTAGCTTTGACATTGGCAAATTTGTATGTTAATTTCAAAAAATGAGCGCGGGCTAATGTTGACAGATTAAAGAAAAGTATGGAATTCTCTAATGTAAGTATATATCTGACAAATTCCGTTTTTTCAGAGGGTCATTCAACAGCATTTGAATGCATTGATTGTATTCCATATATCCATCCGGAAAAAAAATTAAATGGCATTGGATTTATTTGGTTATTCAACAGCAATGACGGGCATTGATTCCATTCCATATCTCCGATCACTGAAGGCATTGCATGGCATTCTCCTCCTAGGGTAATTCAGCTGTATTTAGTGGCATTGTCGTAGATTCATAATGATTGTTGTCCCCCTATTAAAGGTGTAGTATAAACTATATTACAACAGTGGTTAACCTTTTATAATAACATAACACAGAACCACAAAAAATTATATAACCAGTGTTGAACCATCATATATATACGTTTTTTAGGTTGTTGAATTCGAATCCGAGGTCAGTTTGACCACATCATATCAGGATCAAGGTCAATTGCGGGTCAAAATGAAGAAAACTATTGGATCGGAAAAGCCTCTTCTTTGACATTAACCCGAATCCGCCAATACTATATATGGTACACGTAAAATGAAAATCGCGTATGCTGCCGTTTTTTAGCTTAAAACTCGCGTGTCATCGTCTTCTGTCATCAAGGTATAATGTTCCGGAGTTGTCTTCCAGTCTCGACTGAGTTGATTTGGCCAATTTAGAAGTCAGGTAACAACTCTTTACCGTTTCACAAGGATATGGCAACAAACAACAAATTTGGGCGGATTCGGGTTAAATTGACCTTTATCCTGAGCTGATGGGGTTAAACTAACCCTGGATTCGGATTCAGCGACTTTAACAACGTATGGGTATGGTGGTTTAGCTCGGGTTGCAGAATTTTTGTTTGTGGGGCTGTGTAATTTTGGTTAATTTTACAAAAATTTGGTTTTCGTTACTCAAAAAGTGGTTGGTGTAATACAATAATTTATTTAGCTCAACTAAAAAATATTACCAAGTACCATTTATTACTTACATCAATAAATTTGGTTGCTCGTAACATACACACAACCGTGCATGCACAGGTGATCGACGCCCCAGTTTACAATATGGATGATTTCAGCTGACAAACTTTAGTTCGGCCAAACAAACATTTTTCTGAAAATTTTGATTATTTTAACATAACTCGATTCACTCAATAATATTTTTTTTCTGAATACCCAACATATTTGATTGTTTCTATAGAAAACAAGTTTTCGATTGTGCTAGACAAATCTAGTACAATTAAAATAGTAATTGTACTCGACAAATCTAGTACAATTGCAATCTTATTTTTGTGTCACGATGCGAAAGGAATAAAATTCCCGTACTTGCAAATCTACTTGAAAATCCGTAACGCACAAAAATTATACTTCTGCTGTTATTACTGTAAATATGCATAATTGAAAGTGCTGGAAGAAAATTGTTTCAAACATTAAAAGTGCAGTATTTATATATGCAACTTTTATAAGAAACATTTTTTCAAAAGATCAATATTTCTGAGGAAATTGTTTGCGTACAATATATTAGATACTGAAGATACTATAAGGACACGTTTTTCAATGCTTAGTATAACGAAAATACGTGGTTGTCCAACGTTATCAACAATGCAGGTGCGCGACGAAAACGCTTTTCAAGCCTTGCGATTCACATTTGTGGTAAATTCATGGTATCTCTCTCTCAGAGAATATACTGCATGCAGTAATATGAGGACGAGGGAAAATCTCTAAACGCGAATGCATTTCGGTGCAACGAAAGAGGTTTTGACAGATGGATGTAGAAAGCATATATATGGGGTGTTCTTAATGGAAAAATCAAATATTAAAGACACTGCTTTTTGTGTTTATGGGCTCTCGATTTGTCAAAGAGAGTCCCGTTTTGTGATTATGAGATTAGGGAATGCGCGCACTCCCCTTTAATATTATTTTGCACGATTGACTTTAATTTCGGTACTCTTGCTGAGTCGCTCACATGCAGTTTCATCCTAAACTAATAAACCAATCCATTTAAAACTTTAAATAAACATATTAAGTACGCATTGCCTACACAAAATCATATGAAGGAGGAATTCGGTTTAAATTACAAAATGTTAAAAATAGTAAAATATGTTATAATATTATACATTTTATGTAACTATAAATATGTTTTCGTTCTCTAAATTGAACATATAATTTAATATTGATAATAATAATATTTATTATTGATTTTATTTACAATATATATTGCGAATTTTTCAGGGCGGAAGAACATTTAATTGAAACGAGTTTTTTATTATAATATCAAAGTAATATGTTTGTTTATAAAAAAGTGATTTCCTTGATACAAAATGCCTTTAAATAATTATTTGTCAATTATTAATCTAACAAAATCAACAGTTTATTTACACTTAAGTGAATATAAATTTTTTTTATGTAGTAACACAGCTGATGGTAAGGATTATAACTTTGTAATGCAACTTGTAAATCTTAGGTTAGTCATGGCCATCGGCATTTAAACTAAACCGGGATGTATAGAAAAAGTCATGTTTACATCATCGATATATAGAAATGGACCGGTAACGCTTTGGGGAGAACTGAAATGGGCTCTAGAGAGAGAAAAAACATATGAGACGTAGACCTGCCTTTATCTATTTCAGGACTCTGTCAAGTGATTTGGTGGCCCCGGGTATTGCCTAAATATTCTGTACGGTTAATTAAAAAAAAAGATAAACGATAAATTAGAAATTTGTAATTATAATAAATTGAATTTTAAAGAACATTCATGTAAAATAACCTGTTTCAGAGAGATTATTTTAAAAACTTGGTAACCTTAAATTCTTCTTGAAATTGGATTGAAAATGCTACAATAATAATCGTTTGATTATTATTATCACACCATTAAGCCATTTCCCTTTAGGGGTAGGCGTGACTCACTCGGTAGGGGAAAGGAGTAGTGTGTGGAAGGGATAGAGATTTTTCAGATTGATCCAGAATTCTCGTGCTATTTAAGTAAATAACACGTTCGTTCCGCAACACTGCTCCGATCCAGGTTGCTAATCAATCTCTCTAGCAATCACCCCAAGCGAAGAACCTCACGAAGTCGTTATGTAAGGTTCCCCACTTGGGTCCATTAGTGGCCAAGGTCTTTTGTTTCAGGCTTCCTTTATATCCATGCATTTTGGTATGCAGGCTCTCGTGTTTCTGTGACTTCTTATGTCTCTTCTAACTAGGGTCTCATTCACACATTCTAACCATTCTTTCCGCGGTCTACCTCTGGACACGCTGCCATTTACTTTACCTTGATACACTTGTTTTGTTAGTCGTTTATTTGGCATTCTCTCAACATGTCCGAACCATCTTAACCGATTTCTTTCCCATGTGTCTTCTAGCGTCTCTTCTGCACCACATTCTTTTAGAATTGTCTGGTTACTTACTTTGTTCATCAGGGTTTTCCCGCATATTATGCGCATGAATCTCATGTCAATTGCGTTAATTTTACTCTTATCTTTTTCTTGATAAGTCCATGTCTCGCTACCGTATAGTACTGTCGGTACAAATATGGAATTATGTATTGCCATTTTAGCTTTATTAGATATATTTTTACTTATGATAAGGGGACCTGCTCTACCAATAACCTTCTTACCTTCATTTATTCGTCTATCTAATTCCTCATCTATTTTCCCGTGCCTAGTAAATAAGCTACCAAGGTATACGAAGTTATCAACTTGTTCAATTCTCTCATTATTTAATAAAATATTGCATAGTGTTTTCTCACTCTTTCCTTCGAACACCATAGTTTTTGTTTTATTTGCGTTAATT
>NC_046660.1:99323071-99329764 GCF_010883055.1 Belonocnema kinseyi | reverse complement strand
AGGGAGCTCTTCTTAATATTTTGACACCAAAATCATGTCGATACACCTTACCGACTGCGAGTAAAGCCACCCACGCTTTAACTTGACAGACTGTACTTTATTACCATCTCTGTCACTCCTACGGCATTCACCTTAATATCGCTCCTCTAAATGCTCCTAGGGAAATTGAGTTGTATCCGGAATATTCTGTTAAACTGATCGTCCTTATCATCGGCGCTCTTGGAGGTGACAAGCTTTCACTTGCTAATAGCCTAAAAAGTATCCCTGCGTGTCAACAATATGCTAGAACACTTGCGGGAAAAATGCAGAAGGCGGTTGTCCTTGGGTAGCTCCGTGTTCTTAGGGTCCACGAGGCTTTTGCTGGATCGTCGTATTGATCCCTTTACAGACTGTAACCACCTATCTCACGGTTGTGAGGCGTGGTTATGGCTTAAATTTTACCGCGATTTCGCTGGAAGCGGGTGCAATTTTTCTGATTAGCACCCGCTCCCGGCGAAATCCTGCGGTTGTCCTTATGACAAATTTTTAATTATATAATAGATGTAGTTTTGATATCCCGTAGAGTTAAAAATTTTATTTGTAATATAATGTTGAAAATGTAATATATGTATTCAATCTAAACAGGACCATTATATTTATATTCAAAGTACTCGGAATCAATTATTATTTATTTTTCAAATACCTTTTTTGTCATAACTAAGAAAAATTCAATGATTTTTGATCAGTTTTTGAAATAACTCCGGCATCCAGGTTGTCCGATATTGTTACCCAGTGTTGGGCCGGCAATGGCAGCCAAGCCTTGGCTGCCAAGTCAAGGCCATAGTTATCAATCCGACAATGGCGCGGCGATGGCAGCTAAGTTTGGTCCAATACTGGTATCCAGTGTTGGGCCGACAATGGCAGCCAATCCTTGACTGCCAAATGCAGGCCATAGTTATCATTCCGTCATTGGCGCGATAATGGTAGACGAGCTTCGGCAATATTTTTGCCGACTATGGGCCAATGTTGGGCCGTGTGTGACTTCGCGCTTGGGGTTATGATTTTTTTTTAATGTAAATTAAATTGGTTTTTTAAGAAAAAAACAACAACTAAGGGCTATGACTTTGAAGAGTGTAAAAACGCTATTTAAATAAAAGAATAAAAGAAAATTTTACAATAGATTTTATTCAGAAAATTAATTTTAATTTTATATTTTAAAAAATCCCAATGAAAACAAAACTGTTATGATAATCTTAAAACAGATGAAAACAGCTTTCCAAATTACTGTAATAAAAGTGCAATCGGATAATCCTAAAAGAAGTTAAACTAAAGCGCAGGTGAAAAAGTACCTGAAAAAGTGAAAAATTCAGGCACCTGTATATTGACAAACTGTTGATAAATGGATCTATGGTTTGTTGAATTATTATGGGTTGAATAATTTGAGGTGGGAACAATTGACGAGTTCTGCTTCCTATATACGTTCATAAAATCAAAGAAGTACTTCACAGGATATTGTGAAAATAAACCCTGTCGCTTAATATCGCTTCATCACAAAGTTTCAAAATATCCTCAATTAAAAAAATATAAAACTATGTCCAAAAAAAATTGCCATTAGTTTTAATCTCAAAGAGAAGAAAACGGTAAAACTTTGTCTCATAAAATATAAACGCTCAAATATGGTATATATGAGAATACTATATCTTTTGTAAATGCTTGCCAAAACCCTCTTAGCCATTAGTGCCGTTAATCGTACGTCATAAAAGCTACAGTAATGAAATGGTTGCCAGTGACTCTGGCAGCGATAATCGATAGTGCAAAATCGAGAGCTTTCGATTGCCGAAGGTTTGTCGGAAATTGGATAAGGTTCGTTAGTGATGATTCGCATTCGCTAGATTATCTTTGCTTGCATAAAAGCATTTCTGTATCCCTGCATAATTAAACTAATTCTAGAAATTCTACATGGATTATTTACAGACCTGGAAAATGTCTGCTAAATCTCCACTCTGACATTTTCATTGATAAATAACATAACTCGAAGTAGTCTTAACATACTGTTATTCTCCGGTAATAATAATTCAATTACTACACCGAAAAAAGTGGTTTACTTAAGCCGAAAATATGGCTTATTTTAATGTTTTCCAAAAAAAACTTTTCATTTTTTGTTGAAAATTGAACAGTTTTGAAGAAAATTTATCTCGCTGATTACAGAATTCAACAATTTGATTAGTTTTTTCTTTTTGTTTAAAAAATTCATCGTTTCGGTTTAAAAATTTAACCATTTGGTTGAAATTTTTTTCTCTCGTTACTAAAAAATCTTTTTTGTTGAAATTTCAACTCTTTCATTGAAAAATCGTCTTTTTAGTTGAGAATTAATTCATTTTAGTAAAAATTTCATTTTGTTTAATTAAAAATATAACTGGAAGAAAATTAACTATTTTGTTGACAATTCATGTAAACCAAACCCTCGGTTGATGATCTCGCGGCTTAGGAATTCTTACAACTGCGGGCCCACGCAGTTTCTCAGCTCGCAGTGCGAAAAACGTTTGCTACTCTTTCCTGAAAAACACCTGCAGCGTAGAGGAAGCGCGCAGTGCGCGTGTACTCACGTGCGGAGATGTCGCAACATTAAAAAATGGTTCACACGGCCCTGACTGTTTAAGTTTGGATTCCCCCGAATGAGAATCAAGGCTGCTTGCAGGCTTCCTCCGACACTGTTCTTAAATCGCGGGCTTGGTGTATTTGGTTGAAATTCATCTTCTTCATAATAATCAAATTGAATTTGATATATTACCTACATTCATTCTATTAAAGGAATTTATTCCTCTATTTTCTTGAAAAATCTCCTTATTCCTTCTGTTTTTAGAGCATTTTAGTCTTCTTATACGTGGAGAGGGACAGGGCAGAAAAGGTATGTAGTTCGAAGTTTAAAATATTTTAGATCCTGGATCAAGTATCTGAAGTATCTCAAAGTATGCAAAATATCTTGAGGTATCTTGAAATATTCTGAAGTTTTTGGAAATCATCTCGAAGTATTCGTCATATTTTAACTGTAATGTATTGAAGGCAGAAGTAGGCGTACACTTGATTGATCCAGCTGCCAAACTCTCCTTCAATTATAATAATTAATGTATTCCAGAATTTTTGATTTGTGATTAGGCAGTGATGAAATATGTACAATATTCCTGGATCATTTGGCTTTAATTAAACTGAAATTATTCACCCATTACCAGCCAACATACGAAATTATTGATACCTTTGGCGTTTTCTTCGACAACAAAAAATCCAAAACTGTTCTGACAGCGAAAGAAGAGGGATGAGGCACATTTTGGCAATGTTTTTTATTTAGCCGCAAAAAGCGAGCAACGGCCAACGGAGCTTTGCTTTTTCGTTTTCCGTCTATTCGTTGGTTCGCAGGATCGTGAATAAATAATCATACGAGAACGCGCGAAAGCCGATGAAAATTTAAGCCGATGGCTTTTCGCTCGACCACTTCTCGCTTATTATTAATCGATCGCAGGCTGCCCAACCGTTTGAATAACGAGAAGACTGTTTTGATTTCAATTGCTTTTTATACCTTCAATTTTAAAAGCACTTACAATTTTACGATATACATTTAATTATTATATGTATCTAAAAGTTTAGTTATTGCGAAATTGTAAATCGGCCTTTGCTGCAAAGAATAAATAACATTTATTTACTCTTCGCAGAAAATGATCTTTAATTTGTGATTAAAGCTCTTCAAAGGCACATAGTATTATTTAATGTCAAAATCTTTCAGAGTGAATTTTAAAACTCATTAATGGGGATGTTTTCATAAATTTGAGAACCGTATACGTTATTCTCGTACCAATTTAGCAATTGATTGTAATTAATTAAAACATTGGATAAAAAATTATCACATTAATCAATTCAGTGCCTCGAAATTGCATAACATTGATTTAATTAAGTGAATTATGAAGAACGATCGAATATGAATTTAGCGATCGGCAAACCAAAATTAACTGGAACATGAAGTGCAACATTTTTCAATGCATTCAACTTTACGCTTATTAGTATATACAATTTAAAGGTTTAAAAATTATTTATTTCAACCACCACTATATTCGAATCGACTTATAATTATTATGAAATTGTGCATTTTGGAAACATTAATTAAGATTTGTATTGCATACAACATTATTCAGTTAATTTCTGTATTTTGTTATCTCCTGAGAGATATTTAATTAAGGTTAATTATAAAGTTGATAAAAAATCATTTATATGAATTATTAGGGTTTGAAACAACATATAAATAATCTTTAATGATTCACCGTTCGAGAACGTCCAAAATCACTTCTTGCATCAGCTATCACGGTGCAGGACTTCTAGTGAAACTTCGCCGTTGGAATCACGTAGCAACTAATCTAGGTCATAGGAATAGAATTTAGAACCACGCTAGGATAGCTCATAAATATACAGCACCGAGCAAACTTTCCTCGAAATAAAGCTCTGAGTTTTTTAAACATGCTTTCTAAGTCTGAATCAGCGAAAATTTCACTAACTGAATTCGTAATTGAGTGTTTGACTAATAAAATAGTAGTTTATGAACATTTCACTATAATTGATTTCTAATCGTAGATTTTAAATTATTTATGTCTTACGGTACAAAATGTCCAAAATTCACTATAATGTATTAGTAAAAAAATCACAATTTCATTTTACAAAAATCAATTGATAAAAATATTGACTCATCTTTTAGCGATTTCGATTAGCAATCAATAAGAATACCAGAGCGAGATGAGCATAGTTATCATTTTCATTGAAATATTAGAAATATATAGTAGTTTTTTTAATTTAAGTACTTTTATACATTCAGTGAACTTTTTTTTTGTGTATCAATTTTATTAAGCAAGAAGTTTTTCAAAAAATAGTAACCGCGATAAAAATATATGAAAATTATCAATTTGTACCTATCTCATTTCGCCCTATACTCTGAGGAAAGAGACATATTGGGGCGAGATGAAACACCTTAATTATTTATTATTTTCTGTTAATAGGAGATTATTTTTCGTGACTTTTTCAAACTTAAAAGGTTATTAAAAGTCTCCTAAGAATAGGAATGAGCATCACGATGCAATATCAGTGAAATCAACTCACACACACACACGTTCATATATATTATACATATATATTCGACTAATCGTATTAGCAATTGTGTATTAATCATTAGTGGTACACTTTCCTGTGAATGAATTAGTTGAATGTTATATTAGTAAATTGTGCAATTAATTAAAATAGGGGAATATAGTGACTAGGGATACAAAAACAATATAAATAAAAGGGTAACAATAGTAAAATTAATAATATAAGTAGAGGCAAATGTTTTTTGGATTCTGGCAAGGTTCTTCAGTTTATTGCGAAGTCCACCGAAAAATCAAAAAATAGTTTAAGATTAAAAAAACGGCTATGAACACAGAAAAACGCCGATCCTCAAAAGTACACGGTAATCGATGTTCTTTAGAGTTGCAAAAAAATTAAGTTACAGTGTTTCACTTAGAGAATCTAGGGGAAATTCATCATTTTGAGACTGTTTTTTCTCATTTGGAGCAACATGAAGCGTTGTTTTCAAACTGTCTGTCACCCGTCAAGATGATTTTGTCGGGTGTTATTTGGGTGAAATAGATGTTGATAAGCAAGAAAGTTCTAATAATTATTACCTTACTTTTAATTTTTTTCCATTTACCAGTGAGCATTAGTGTCTTGAAATAAAAATTATAAAAAAAATAATAAAACCACCAAAGCCGGGAGGCAAAAACTAAGTCGTGACCGTTTTCATCGAAATTGATGCCTGGGCGTTTTAAGAAATTTCTTTTAAATTTTCTGGTTTCAACGAACTGAAGTGAGCTGGTGGTTGAAATGAAAATACCTAATTGTTTATATAGACCATCGACATATAGAAATGGACCGATAATACTGTGGGGAGAACGGTAATGGGCTCTAGAGAGAGAAAAACATATGAGACGTAGACCTACCTCTTTCTAGATAAAGCTGATTGGTCGAAAATATTTTCGTTAGGTGAAGTTTGGCGCAGCACAGGACCGTGCTTTGTGTCGCGAGTGCCCCAATAATGTGACTTTTATCGCACTTTCCAGAATTGATTTATTTATCATTTATTGTAAATAAATATAAAAATGGTGGCAGCCTGTATAATTTGTGGGCGTTGTCTAGACGTTTATACGGGGATATGTTTCCATACGTAAGTAAAGTTATTGAATATAGTAAAATAAAAAATGTTACAACAAAAACAAAACCTCAAAATATGAAGTTTTGTACCTATGCAATACAAATGATTATTTTTGATGTTATAGAAACATTGTTAAAATTTTTGACAGTTTTTGCATTATTTTTGAACTCTTTAAAAAGGCCGGTCGTACTTATAATCGGTTGGGGAAAAAGCCAAATAGAACATTTTTAATTTTGTATAAATGCACTTTCTTAAAATTGTGCTTCGATATGCTGTTAATAGGAAATCCAGAAACGTACTCAAAGATAAGTAATTCATAGTAATTCATTATAATTTTACGATAAAAAAAAGAGAAAAAGAAATTTTAAACCTACAAACTAAAAATTACTAAAAACACAAACCCAAGACGACTCTCTCGGCTCCAGTTCTACCTCCCCCCTCTCCCAACTCTCCCTTCTTAACTGAAGTTTTTGGTGGGACTGACGTTAGAA
>NC_046660.1:99320156-99322971 GCF_010883055.1 Belonocnema kinseyi | reverse complement strand
TGCATTAAGTACAAAAATTAATAAACAGAATAGTAACTTACAATTGCACTTATCTCTGTTATTTTGTTACATACATGATTGTACATGCAATTATTATGAAAAAATATATTACCAAAGTCAGAACCTTCAAAGAATACTTCAAGTGTTTCCACCTAAAATTATTGTTTTGTTTTATCGGGTTGAAACTTGGTGAATTATAGTGCTAGTAGACCGAGAGCCACATAGAAGACGTGGTATGACCTAAAAGGTCCCCGGAATGTTTTAAATGGATATTGTACAGAATGGTCTCCTGAATCCAACGTTATGAGGTGCTTTCGCAAACTGACGGTCGTTCTCGAGATATTGTTAATTAAACATTTTTACATAACTTATGTTATATCTTCTAAAATTATCATTGAAATAAACAATTCTTGTCATGAACAATTTTATGTCTGCCACATAGTTTTTGCAAAAACTCAAAAAAAGTATAATATAATAATCGATTTTTATGCATTGTTTATGGGGCTTTTGAAAATTCTTCTTTTGACTTATGTTTGATTGTGTTAAGACACATGAAATTTCTTTGGCACATTTTTGCATCTGATTGATAGTTTATACAAAAAAACTGCAAACAAGATTTGCAACAAGGTTTCTTTGAACCCGATTGTAGCCGACATTTATTGAAATTCTCACATTTTGTTTCCTCGTTCTGCTACAGAAACCATAAAGGGAAAAAGTTTGTCCAAGACTTTATTCCGTATCTCGAATAGTTTATTTAAAAATAAAAAAATTAAGTTAAAGGAAAATATATCGTTAAATATCAACAGGGGTAGTAAATATTAACCGATTTTTTTCAATCTTTTTTGATTTTCTCGAAATAATATAACGAGGATAATTCAGCCTATTGAAATTAGATTAATTAATATTGTACACAATTGCGAGTTTTCTCAATCGACACTCTTGTAACAATGGTAAAATATTTGGACCTTTTGCTTTCTTAGTGCGGCTCGCCATGGCTAGCTGATTAGTGCCGCTCGAGTGGACGCTTTCTAGCCTTGCCCGCCCTTGACATTGTTTGAAATTGGAGCCAGCGGAGAAAATCAAAATTTTGTACAATAATAATTAATCTAAT
Source organism: Belonocnema kinseyi (assembly GCF_010883055.1). Taxonomy (NCBI): domain Eukaryota; kingdom Metazoa; phylum Arthropoda; class Insecta; order Hymenoptera; family Cynipidae; genus Belonocnema; species Belonocnema kinseyi. Next base: position 99,321,860 of record NC_046660.1, on the reverse strand, counting down.
TTGACTAGGCTAAATTATCCTCGTTATATTATTTCGAGAAAATCAAAAAAAGATTGAAAAAAATCGCTTAATATTTACTACCCCTGTTGATATTTAACGATATATTTTCCTTTCACTTAATTTTTTCATTTTTAATTAAACTATTCGAGATACGAAATAAAGTCTTAGACAAACTTTTTCCCTCTATGGGTTCTTTAGCAGAATGAGAAAATAAAATGTGAAAATTTTAATAAATGTCGGCTACAATTGGGTTCAAAGAAACCTTGTTGCAAATCTTGTTTGCGGTTTTTTTTTTATATAAACCATCAATCAAACGCGAAAATGTGCCAAAGAAATGTTATGCATCTCAACACAATCAAACTAATTCTTGAGACAAATCTTCAAAAGACCCATAAACAATAAATAAAAATCAATGATTATATTATACTTTTTTTGCGTTTTTTGCAAACAAATATGAGGCAGACAAAAAATTGCACATGACAAAAATCGCTTATTTCAATAAGACCTAACAGTTACAAAAAATAATTTCCTAATATGTCAATAATTTTCCAAGATATAGCATAAGTTATGTAAAAATGTTTGATTAACAATATCTCGAGAAGGACCGTCAGTTCGCGAAAGCACCTCATACCGTTGGATTCAGGAGACCATTCTGCACAATATCCATTTAAAAAATTCCGGGGACCTATTTCCGCGGACTAAACGGTTCCTGGCTCCCGGACTATAGTGGACGCACGTATTATGAATTCACCAAATCTGAAATTTTCTCTTTTGCAGGTGCTTTTTCACCTCCACGTTGGGGTAACTTGTTTTAGGATTATCCGATTGGAATTTTATTATGGTGATTTGAAGAACTCTTTTTGTGTACTTAATGACTTTCATAACCATTTTTATTCGTCCCAAGTGTGAATTGCCGGAGCTGAATACACGGCCCAGTGTTGGTCCAATTTTGGCAGCCAAAGGTCGGCTGACGATATTGGGCCAATATCGGCATTTTAATTGGTCCAGTGTTGAGACAGTATTAGCCGCCTATATTAGCTATTTAAATTTGCCGATCCTCCATCAATACTTGGCCCAGTATCGGTAGTTTATTGCGCCAAGTCTCACTTTTAGTACGGGTAACCGTGTTTCCCGAGGATCCACCGGGTCTGGCCCACCGACGGCACATTACTCGACCAAGTGTCACTTACCACGGCAACATATGTTTTATTTAAATCAGCCCAATGTTGAGCAAGTGCTGGCAGCCTTGGCTGTCAAGTGCAGGCCATAGTTATCATTCCGTCATTGGCGCGATAATGGCAGCCGAGCTTCGGAAATATTTTTGCCGACTATGGGCCAATGTTTGGCCGTATGTGACTTCGCACTTGGGTAAGAAACAAATCTTAAACGAAAGTTAGAAAAACAAATTTATTGATGTCAAAGTTTACGATGAAATTTCTAAGTTCTGTCATTAAAATTTTTTAATGTTTATCAACAATTACATTTCCTGCTTATTTATTTAAAAATTATTGTATTGACATTCCTGTTAACAATTTGTATATTTTATATTCACATAACGCTGCATAATAATAAATAATTAGAAAAAGAGAGCTTAAAATTTGGTACTATAATTTTTCTGAACTGTAGCTTATGAGGATGGCTTTTCACAGAGTTTTAACTTGTCGATTTAGCACAGTGGTTAGCACTCCCGACTGATAGGCGATA
>NC_046660.1:99298198-99320056 GCF_010883055.1 Belonocnema kinseyi | reverse complement strand
ATGAAAGAGGGAGCTCTTCTTAATATTTTGACACCAAAATCATGTCGATAGACCTTACCGACTGCGAGTAAAGCCACCCACGCTTTAACTTGACAGACTGTATATATATATATATATATCATTATGAACAGCATACTGTTGCAGTAGAAATAATAAATTTGGCAATTTAGTATAAAAAATGCGCTTGTATAAATTTTGATATATAAAGGCCCTCTAGGCCCTTCCGAAAATTTTGGGTCTTATTTTGTCAAACTCTAGCATTTTCTAATTTCAAAATTTTTCGTCCTTAACCCATTATAATAAACTTCTCTTGTTAACTTTAATTGTGAAAAATTTATAAATCTAGGAACAGATGAGAGCTTGTATAATGTACATAAAAAATATAAGAATTTGTCAGTGGTTTTCCGTTTTCCGATTATAATAAAACTTAAATTTATATGCAAGATTTTTGAAAATTTACAAATTACGAGAGTTACGGCATATTCCATTTCAGCAGTGGATTTATTATCGATATTTGAAAATTCAAATTCATTTTGAGCTTATTAAAAATAAAATTATATGTTTTAATGTATATTATACAGTGGAATCAAAATTTAAAAAAATAAACACACACACACAATAAATTACGTGGATTTCATCAAATGCTAACGTTTTGAGGCCCCCTAATTCAGAAAAAAAGTTTTTACGTCGGTATCTGTCTTTGTCTGTCTGTCGTCGCTGCCGATGTCGTCTGAATATCAGACAACTTTCGAAAGACTAATCGGATTGGATTTGCTTTGGCAAACTCTTGTAGAGACCAAAAAGAAAAATCGAGTTCGTAAACCAGCTATATTTAATAAAAATTCAAAAAGTTAAGACATCCTCAAAATTATTGAAAGCACTTTTTGTAATACACAAAAGGATGAATAATTTATCCCTTTTAATTTTTTGGATAAAAAGAAAATTATCAGTTATAGCATTTTCAAAATCCAAAAAAACAGGAGAAAATGAACATTTTGAGCCAAACAACGACTAATATAAAAAAATGTCAAGAGGCGGAAAACGTTTCACGTTGGTCCCGTATTCCGCAGTGGTAAAAAATTGGTTTGAGCTTGTGATGCAAGCAACTGTCCTGGATTTGGAAGGAAATTGAAGTTGAGGTAATTACGATGAGATTGTGCTACCGCTTTTTTTAATTTTATGATTTTCAGCAACTTGGGCATGGAGTTGATATATGACAATTTTTTAAATAAAAATGGTTAACGCCATCGTTCAGTACTTCTTTTTACCTTTCATTTCCATTTTCGATCATCTCGAACCGATTTTTTTCTCCGAGATATCGCACATTAACCATTCCAGTTCCAAAATGAAGAACTAGCAAAGAAAGCGAATAAATGGTTAAGGTGCGATAGCTCGGAGACAAAAATCTGTTCGGAATAATCGAAAATGGGAATGAAAGGTAAAAGGGATTACTAAACGATGGCATTAGCAATTTTTATACAAAAAACTGCTGATTATGTTATATTGCCTCAAATATGGGTAAAAAAGGCCATTTTTGAGTAGAAATGCTGTCGGCATGTGTACTTTTTTATGGGACGCGTAGTTTTTGTTTTAGTCATAAGAAATAACAAACGAAAAATTACATTTTTCGGAAAACGACGGAAGGCATGACAAAAAATTAATAGAGTAAAGTTGAATTGTAATAGTATAAATTTGTTAACTGATACATATGTTTTAGAGTAGCAAAGAGTAAAATTTAATAAAAAATAAGAAATAAATAATAAAGGCATCATGATAAATATTACAATTTTTACTTTATTTCGCAATATCTAAATAATCAATCTCAGGTCGAAGTACATAAATAAATGAGTGCAAAGCACGAGATACATGATGAAAATGCGTTCGCTAAAGCTGAAAGAGCTTTAACAGAAGAGAATTCACAATCACCAAATAACAGTTGTCGAGTTGTTGATCTGTAAATGCATTAAGAAATAATCAATTTTCTAATAAATTGTACATAATTAGAATATATTAATTAAATGAAAATGAAAATCCTAATATCTTGGAATGGAAGCTTCTAATCTGTCCCCTAAGGGTTTACATTTTTCTTGCACCTTCTTTCCCTATTCCTTTACACACCACCCACACACTTACTTAGTGGTAGAAGGGGGACCTACAGTTTTAAAGTGGGTTCCGAAACACCAAGAGCAACAGCTTTAAGTACTTAGAGAACTTTTTTCTTTAGAGGTACCAGTCCTACGACTCTCCGGACATGAAACAACGCTACACTAAGTGTTCACCGCATGTGCCGCCGAGGCTCTTCCAGAGTGCGAGGTAGGAATCGAACTCGCAAGCCGACGGAGTGGGTCCAACGTCTACGCCTTAGCCCTCACGACCATCGTCCCACTAAATCCTAATATCTTAGGAATATTAATTATACAGCAGTAAAATACCAAGCTCTATTTGATGGGAATCACAAGACTTGCTAATAAATGTATAAGTAAATCGGTATCTCTTGTTTTTCAGTATTCAACTTCCTCCTTCGTTGAAATGTATATAGAAAAGCACCCGAGTAGATTTGATGGTTCGTTGGGTATAAAGTTTGAACAGTTTTGAACTATTCTTCCGTAATGTTCGACTGCCATCGTGGCACTGACCTATTGAATCTCAGGAGTAAAGTTTTGAAGATTCTCCACAAAAACTCATAAAATCCTGATAGCTAGCCTCGACAAAAATCGGTGTTTTCTATTCCTGGCACCGCATTACACCTTCGACCCAATCCAAGGCATCACATGAGATGAAGCGAGGTTATCGTACTTATTTGATTTCATTTCTCTGTTCACTTTGGAGAAACGCTAGAAGAAAAAGGAAGGTTCCAAATGAAACCTGTAAGCTTATTTTCACGATCTGGTTTTATACACCAAGTACGTCAGATACATGAACTTGTAATACGTATATGCATAGGTGAAAATAAAAAAATCCGACAATGTCATGTCCCTGGAATATTATTCACTTGTTTTGTGAATTTTCCTAATTACAAGGTTTATTATGCGTATTTTCTTTAATTATATCATATCTGTTAATTATTTTTACTATAATCCCCCAATGCGGTAAAATTATATAAATATAATGTGAAGTATAATACATAATTTTTATTTTTAATATCTCGGTAGGACGAAATAAAAGGTGCCATCTCGGGCGTCGAAACATGAAAGCTTAAGAATCCCATATAAATATTATTGGGAACACCAACGACCTCAGAAGTAGGGAATGTTTTTATTTGGTTCCGCCGAGATGGCACCTTCTTATTTCATCCTACCGAGATGGCACCTTGTCATTTGGACACGTCGATGTAATATTTCACACTATGTACGTATAAACTGTACATTATTTTTCCGCTTGGATCTGTATCAAAATAAAACCAATTAAAGTCGATTAAATATCAATCAGTAACGTATCCCTGACTACCTTTTTTAAAATTTATGTCGTTATATCTTTCAGAAGAAAGCTTAAGGTCTAATTGATAAGTACAAGCATTTTTCAGAAATAAATATAGAATTGCAAAATATATTATTAATTATAGTTTTTTTTGCAATTATAACTTCAAACTTATATAATTACTTTTTAAATTTCTCCGTGTTTTTACGTTTTCCGGTAACAATAATTTTTTTCAGTAACTTTATGCTTTAAAACTTCCACATTTAAATTGATTAATAATTGAAGATTGTTGAATATACTTGAATGAGTGGAAATGTAATCATACAATAAATTGGTAACGCAGTTTTATTAACATTTTTTATTTGTCAGTATTTTTCCAGAATTAATTATAGAATTTCAAAATACTCGCTAAATCTCGATTAGTTACAATTTAGCTAATTCAAACAGTACACTCAATTTTGATTGAATAATTAATTTCCTTCAAGGCTTTGACTAATGAATTAGTCAACGGGCTACTGTTTGTACCTTACCAATTGAATATGACAAAAAGATGACTAATTTTTATTAGTCGTTTCCAAGAACCACCAATTCATTAGTGAATTACTAAACGTAACCACTGTCAAGTCGTTGTCGCACAAAAAAAGAACAATATTTTGTTACTCAAACAGACTAAAAAGAATAGGAGAGAGGGAATTTCAAAGAAGAAACCGGCTATCACAGAAGTCCACGAGAAGCATTTCAGACTTTTCGATTACAACGGAGAAATTGTGAGTTTATAATAAATAGTTATGAGAAACTCGCTTCAGTTTTTTATATTGCAACCGGGATTGCAGTAGTTCACCGGTTTAATTTTAGGGTAAATGAGGGGGTTTTGTTTTAAAAAAATGATCTCTAGTTTGTAATTTTCTTTTCTTTGCTGCGATAAGTGCCACGTATTAAAAAATAATCTCACTGTGTAATTTAAAAAACGATTTAAAGTCTTAGAGATAAACATTTTTTACTTGATATTTTTTATGTTAAAACTTTGCTGTTTTTCTTACACTGGAAACAAAGTTAAATACAATGACTATGATGCAATTAAGTTAAATTTACTGAGAATCTAGAAAAATCAACCAAAATTTCAGTTAACCTTACTAGTATTCTCGAGAATTTTACTAAACTTGTTTTATAGTCATTGTGTTTTATTCATCTTTTTTCTAGGAGTATTTTAAATAAGGCCGGATATAAGGAACCAATGGGTGCCTGCTGTACGGACATGCGCGTATCTCCTAAAGCGTCTCATTTTTGACTAATCAATTAGTACATTTTGACTAACCAATTGGTAGATTTTGACCAACCAATTATTAGTTTCGTTACCTTCCGCCATTTTTTACCAATTATCAGTTACTGAGTTCTTGCTTCTACAATTAGTCGAATTTGACTGATGACACAGGCCAACATGGTTTTGTTGTTGGAAAGTGGAGGGTCATTTCCGAAGTATTTTTTGACGTGGAATCCGAATCTGGGGTCAGAATTGGCCGATCACGTTAGGATTTTAAGAAGGTTAAGTACCCAAAAAATGGCGTTTTTGGCTACTTTGAGGTTATGTACAGAAGACACAAAATTTGTTGGGGTTTTTTCTTTAGTTGTATCATATAGTACTGCTATTTCTCTTTAATTTGAGAACCGCAGAGTTCAATTACCATTTTTCTTTACCGAGTTATGCCAATTTGAAATTACGGGATATGTCCCATTATGTCTTGAGCATTCGCTTTAAATACTTTGAGGCAGAAATTTTTTACTAGGTGTTTTCCCTTAAAAATTTGTATTTGGAGGTGTTCGGGGTTGTTGAAATCCAAAAAAATGTTTTCTCTTCTGCACATAACCTTAAAAGTAGCCAAAAGCGCCATTTTTTGGGCACATAATCACAAATATCTTGAAAGCCTAAATTGACGGGCCAATTCTGACCCCGGATTCGGATTCAACGTAAGAAATTACTTAGGAAATGACCCTCCACTTCCAACAATTGACATGACCCCATTATTTGCAGACCTGTGTAATTATTTAAATTTAAATAATTCAGATTTAGGGAGTAGATTATTAATTACATTTTTTTCTTGTTTCCAATTATAACTTCGAACGTATATAATCACTTTTTAAATGTCCTCAAATTTTTACTTTATCCGGAAACAAAAATGTTTTTCATTAATTTTAGAATTTAAAACTTCTTCATTTAAATTGCTTAATAATTGGAGATTACTGAATACACTTCGAGAAATGAAAATTTTATCATAAAAAAAATCGGTGTTATCTGGAAGCGCATGTTTCTTCCTAGAAGAATTGATGGGCTAATCCAAACTAAAAATATTCATTAAAATAATAAAATTTATATTATATTAGCTTGCCATCCGGCAATACAAATGTTATTTGCATGAAATGAAGTTAGTTGAAAAAAGCAAAATAATCGATATCCCTCTTATTTCTTATTTTATAGATGTTTTACAAGAAACTTAAAGTGATATTTTACATTTATTATCATGTTTTGCAGCATAAAAACGATTTCTAAACATATAATTTTGATAAATAAAAATAAATTCTGGAAAATTGATTTTTTTGAATACCTTAAAATCATTTAATTTCTTGAGAATTCCTTTCAATATTTTAAAAGATCCTAAAAAATGTTAACTTCTTTGAAATCTTTAGGAATATTATAAGCTCTTAAAAGTTATATGGAACCTTTAAAAATACCCTAAATATTTTTGAAATATCTTCAATTGATGAAGATATAGTGAAAATTCCTTGGTATCTTTTTAAAAAAAACCCGAAATCTTTGAAAATGTTTGAAATCTCTTCAATTTATAGGAATCTATTAAAAATTCCTTGAAATTTTGGAAAATGTACTAAAATATTTCAAATCGTTTGAAATAGTCACAATTTCTTAACATCTATTTTAAATGCTTGGAATCTTTTAAAATACCCTGGGCTATTTCAAATTCTTTAAAGTTCCTTCAATTTATTTAAATATGTTTAATTTTTCTAGGAATCTTTTTAAATATTTTTCACTTCTTTGACTTTATGATGTTATATAAGAGGCAAAATACGACAAGTGTTCCCACCTATTTTTTTCTGTTTGAAACTTGGCTTAATTATATTCCTAGTGCAACTATATTAATTTACGAAATCATAGGTTCATTTATTAAATGGTTTTCAATATACAGGGGCCTCAAATAATTTCCTTCAAATCCTTTGACTTATTTTAATTTCTATAAAATCCTGGGAAACTCATTAAAATACCCTCTTGAGAGCTTTTAGAGATCATTAAAATTATTGAAAGTTTTGTTAATCTTATAAAGTCTCTTGAAATTCCTACAAAAGCTTTGAAATATTTGGAATTTTTTTTAAATTCTTTTAAATCTTTTAAAATATCCTACAATCTTATAAACTCCCCTGCTGAAATTTCCTATATAGGTTCCTATATAGGATCCTATATAGAAACCTACATAGAATAGATCACCTATAGGTGCCACCCATAGGAAATGACATAGGATCCTATATAGGTGCCAGTATAGAACAGTCCCTAATAATAAGGTACCTAATGGTACCTAAATAATGGCACCTCATGGTACCCAATGGTACATATGTCTCCATGTGTTCCTGGAGGACCAAAAAAACGTCTGCGCAGCCGTGGGTGCCATAGAATACTACTGCGCATCTGGACGTGGTACCATACAAAAACATATACAGTATCCTATATAGGATCCTATACAGGAACCTATATATTATATAGGATCCTTTATAGGATCCTATGATATTTTCTATAGGTGGCACCTATAGGTGAAACATATAGGGTGCTATGTATCCTTCCAAATATTTTAAAGTTGAAAGAAATTCTTTGAAGCTTGATAGAATTTTTTTAATTCTTTGAAGACCCCTGAAATATTTCAAAATCTCTTCAAATTTATGAAATGCTACAAAAACCCTTAATTCATGTCAGATTATTCTAAACGCATACAAATATCATAAAATATACAGAAATTTTGAATCAATATCCTCACAACAAAAGGATATCCTTGGCATATCCCTAGGGTATCTTGGCAGGACATACGATATTCTGAAAAATGTACGAAGAATCTCCCGGGCTATCCGTTACATATTACCCCGTACAATATCCAATCAATGTCCTGTGTGAGATACACAAAATTTTGGCAATGAAATCCAATATTTCTAAAATGCATATTTACTAAAATATTTAGAATGCCTGTAAACAGCAAGATTGACAAACATCCGTTTGACAAAAAAATAACTTTGTACAAATCTCGAATGTTCGCTTTCTTTCAAAATCCTATATCAGTATGATTAGCAAAAAATTATTACCGCGAATAATTTTCATAACCAAGAACAGCCTACTTGCAATAAAAAATAAGTCACTTTCTAAAAATTTAAAAGTTGGCTGTTATTGTATCTGTAAAATATAAATTTTGCGCAATTTACTGATCGCACTTTTTACTGGCAACATCAATTTCTATGATAAAAAAATCAAACTAATATGTACCGCGTTGGTTTGCATAACATAAAGGACAATTGGTTATAATTTGGCACGAATATTCGAGAAATTGTTGACTTTTGTTAAAGTACCACTTATCACTGCGCGACAGTTTTCGCACACTGACAGCCATGATGGAATTTACCCGAAAGTGGCTTTAGAGGGGACTTTACCATTATTGTATTTTATAATGTTGAACTTTGTATGAAATCTCCGGACAAATACCTAATATTGTTACATTATTTCTTATTTTATTAATGCGATTGAATATAAATGTAATTGGCATATAAAATTGGGACTATGTATACATATTCTACATGTGTACTTATATCGTATAAATGGATATATATGTACTGTACGCCCTCAGGCATTGGCTGTGAGCTCGGCACTTCTTCACCGCATAAAGTGGTCAGGCAAAGCGACTGATGGCAGCGGCACTACTTCTAACCCCCATTCGCCTCTTTTTGCTTCTCCTTTTGGAAGCCATGGAGGTGCTGCATCTTTTCGCAACCACCTTTTGGAGACGTCAGTCTCAGGGCTGAGAAAATCTTGCCGCAAGGTTTTCTCAACGGACCAGATATAAAGAGCAAATCGAAAAGAGAGAAGTGCCAAGTTTTCTTTTCTGCGAATTGAGACATGCTTTAATTTCTTGTTTTTTTCTGCAGTGAACCAAGGACTATAGGAATAAGACAAGAAAAGTAAGACAGCTCTTATATTGTATAAGTAAGATAAGATGCTGAAAAAGTAGTTACATCTGATAATCTTTTGTAGAACGGATTTTCGAAATACCTATCTAAATCAACACTGAAGAAATTAATAATTAAGCCAACTATTTTCTTTTAGTAAGCCAACACCTAAACAGACCTGTGATGCCCTTATATGTGCTGGGCCGCACGCGCGCTACACTGAAGGAATCATCGTGTCTTCCCTGGCCGAAAGGCCCGGGTAACCCGCTGAATCTCCTTCGTGCTAGGGTTTGGGGCTGGCAATTATTCCCCATTAACGAGGAATTCCCTGTAAGCGCGAGTCATAAGCTCGCGTTTATTACGTCCCTGCCCTTTGTACACACCGCCTGTCGCTACTACCGATTGAATGATTTAGTGGAAAGAATCCCCTAGAATGAAATCCCCTTTGATCGTTTTTAACAGAATAAAATAATTTTCTTAAGATGACTGGGAAAATTCCCAATTATTTTTATTAAAAAAAAAAAAGAATTTTTAAACCATAATTTAAAATGATTTTAAACTGTTTCAAAAGAATTCCAGAATCGCCAGCAAACAATCGGAAAGATTTTTGAAGGAAATTTTTTCTAAACTTCTACATGCGCTAGACATCTTCTAAAATAGTTTCATTGTTTTTAAAATTTTGGTAAAATCCTGAAAAATAAAAAAATCCTCTTCCAAATTTTCTATATAATTATTCGAAAAATTTGGAATTTTTAAAAATCCTTTTCAAAATTTCGTAAGAAACCTAGAAAAATATATATTAAGTGATCTCAAAAATAAATAAAACTACAAAATAGCTATTCAAAATTTTGTTTAGTATTGAAACTATTTTTCCTTTAAAAAAAGTAACGTTTTAGTTAAAAATTAATCTGCCTTGGTTGATGATTTATATATTTTGTTAAAAAATCGCATTCTTTCAAACAATTCAAATCTTTTTAATTAAAAATTAGAATATCTTTCAGTTGAAATATGAACTATTACATTTTTCGTTGGGAGTTAATTTTCTTTGATTCAAATTCAACTATATTTCAAAAGTTGAACTACTTTCTTACACATTCAGTTTTTGGTTAAAGATTAATTTGTTTAGTTAAAAAATCATCTCTTTTGTTAAAAATGTAACTATGTTGACAATTTCGTCTTTTTTGATTAATTTAGCTGTTCTTGATCAACTATATGGTTGCAAATTAACTTTTTTGTTGAAATTTTGACTTGATTTTTCTGAAATCTTTTAAAATATTTTAAAATTTTCTCAAGAATTGTAGGAAAATTATATTTACCTTACCTTAAAAATGGATAAATAAATAGACACAAAATAAAAAGTGGTTTGAAATTTTTATTTTATATTAATAGAAATGCTTTGTTCTCTACAAACGGAAAACTTTTAGATCAGGTTAGACGATATAAAGGTTAGAATAATATAAAATAAACATGCGGTATGCACAGGACAAGAAATAATCTGACTTTGTTAGCAGAACCATTTGAATAATTTAAAAATTTCGTATACAATAAGCCTACGTTGAATTATTTTAGTGAATGAGTTAAAAAAACATTTAGTTTCAAAGTCAAAAGTTATGTTGACAAAATTAAAATTTTTTAAGTGTGAAAAGTGTTGCTAACAATTTGGAAAAATTCATAAAAAATATTTACATGTGCAATATTAATTTTTGGCAGCCAAAAGTCTAAGATTCGTCATTAACCTTCAATTTATACAAGATGATATTCAGATTACATTAGATATACAATTAACACGGAGTAATAATAAGGAGACCGATCTCCGTACATACGTTCTGACTGCGTTAATTGTACATTTACTGCTAAACTTAGACGTTAGAAGCCAACGCTCAAATCAGAGCGGGCATGCGCACTGTGATCGACTGTCCCTTTTTCTCCTGCGAGAAGTGTGCGGGTGATGTACAGCATAATCGGTTTGCTTATTATTTCTCCGTGACAATTGGCATTTTCACTTATCCACTAGCTAACTTCACTTCGATGTCTGTTGAGGGTATACAATGGACCAAATACATGGGATTTAGTCCATATTAGCACTCTCTTGTTAATATCTCCGTAAAAACTCATTTTTTCTGTATAAAAGTTTTGGAATTTATTTTTTAAGAACGATTAAATAAAATAATAAAATGATAAAATCATGATAATTATTATTTATCGTAAATATATTTCAAAAATAAAGTTTTGTCCTATGCATTTGGTGCCAAATCTTTCCCTTTAGCACTCGACGGAGTGAAGTTAGCTTGCGATGAAGTGAATCTGCCTAACGGAATATAAAGGAAAAAATGAGAGAGCCCCGTAAGGGTCCGCATGGATTACTCTCAAGCCTTGGGAGCTTATGAAGGCAATCCAGATGAATTCACTCATGGCAACGACATGCTAATCCATCGGGGTCCAGAATGGGCTTCCTTAATGGATCCCTCATGGTTGCCATTACGGAGCCCTGATGGTATCCATCATAGATCCCTCATGGTTGCCATCATAGAGTCCTCATGGTTGCTATGATGGAGCCCGCATGGTTGCCATCATGAAACCCTCATGGTAGCCGTCATGGATCCCTCAAGGTTGCCATCATAGAGCCCTCATAGTTGCCAATATGGAGCCCTCGCGGTTTCCCTCATATTGTGAACAAAAAATACAACAATATTTGGTTTGGTTCTCGGATAACACCGTAGAATATCCATACCCGTGCAGAAATTTTGGTGGGACGCCGGTCGGGCCCCGATCGGGAAAAATATGGACCGGATAGGGTAGCGCTAGACCGTAAATGAAACGCCCTACCCGACAGCGCCCAGATCTGGGCATCAAAAATGGGTGCCCAATCTGGCCCATTTATTTTTTATTTCTATAATTAGTAAAATTTAAAAAGCTTTTTTAGTAATATTTTTTCAGACTTTGTGTTTTACGAAACTTCAATTTTTCAATGTCCTACATTATTGCACTGTTTGTATTCCTTTAATTTATCTTTAACAGTTTGCACTTCGGAGATAACTGTTATGTTTTAAAAAACATTGTTCAAATTTAGAACTATCATACACACACATTCATAAATGAATTTCAATTATAAATATTTTTTAACCTTTTTAATATTATTTTGGAATGTATATTGTTTGACTTACGCACATGTGGCACGTGTAATGAGATTTTAAAAGCGTAATGATGTCCGAGAAAATATTAAAGCATTTAATTTATAATGTCGCTAATCCGGAATTTCATATATTTTGTATGAAGTAATGTTTTCAAGTAATGTGAATGCATAGGAAGTTGACGTAGAACTTTAGGAATGGAAATGATTTTCGTACAGTTTGCGGGGAACAAATGAAGCTGGACGTCCCAAATCTCAAAAGTCACTAATTCTGCGATGCATGACATTCGATCTTGACCATATAAATAGCTAAAGAATCTTTTTAAAATATTCCAAAAAATGGTACAAATTTTTAGATCTTTTAAAAATACATATTTTTGTTACAATTTTATAATTTTTTAAAAATTTATGGTATATTTTCTCGAAAGCTATCAGCCATAGGATATAAATATATTCAACATGAAATGTGTGTTATTGAAGAATATACTACTTTTATTTAAAACTTGTTTGTAAATTTTAATTATTGACTGAAATAAACGGAAAAACATAAACTCACAATATATGTTTTGCTTTTGGCATTTAAGTTCGACGTAAACAAAAAAATATCACGACGACAACAGTATACTTTACATAATCTTGTTTAACCTAACACGACCCAACGCGGTTCTGAGGCGAGCCACACCATCTGCCCCCTTCGGGCCACATGTGGAAAATCCGACCGGGCCCAGATCCGAACTTGGGAATAAGTTGGGAAATTTCTGCACGGGTACTTTCAGAGTTCGAATTTCACAATAGAGTCATCAAATTTTTGAAAGGAATTAATTTTTTGTATGTCTGAACTCATGAAACCTTAAAATTTGTAATACCAAAAAAATATTCACCCTTTGGACTTGGACATTTTAATCGTTGAGCCGTGGGGGCAAACGAGTTGGGCCCCCTTTGGGGACCCTCGTATATTTTACCCGCGTTGATCACCCACGAAGGCCCTTGTCGGGGACCATCATTCTAAAGAGGGCTAAACGGGGCTTTTTAAACACGCAGAAGACGCCAAGTTTCTTCCCGGTTCCAAACTTGGTTAAGACTGGAAGCCGCTAGCCTGGGCCTAGTTTGAATTTTCCAATGGCTCGAACTTGGGCACGGTTAGTGTAAAAGTTCCTAAAATTTGCCACAGATGGCGTAGAACTATTCTCTTTTTTACTTATTACTTGCAAGTTTCATATGTCAAACTTTACAAAGTGAGAATCATTGCAATTACAATTTGCTAAAATAAGAAGCACTCTAAAAGTCCGGAGATATCGAACAATCGACAGTATTCTATAGTTTCGTGGTGAAAGTGCAAGTAAGAACTTCTGTTAATTATAAATAATATTTTCACATTAAGATTGCACCTTGGCTTATAACCTGAAATTGAGAAAAAATTTTTTGTCGAATTATAAAGTGTATAAAATGATGAAGATGATGAAGAATCAGAATTTAAAAGTAGAATTTTTTCTAGAGTTCATGACTTATCCAAATTTTTAGGAACACTTTTCTAGATTTAGCAAAAAAGTTGAAATCAAAATATCAAAATGATAATTTTCCTCAAAAAAACTCAACTTTGAAACTATATTTTTTTTTATTCGTTCATTAAAATAATTTCAACATGGAAGCATTCGTCGCGAAAATTTCTAATGTTTCCAGCGATGCTATTTACAAAGTCAGATTCAATTACTGCACAAATATTCATCTTCAAAGTTAAGTATGAACTTTCAAACGTTTAAATTAAGTATACCCAAACTTTCTGCCGGTAGTGTACTTCCTCTCACGATTTTCAAAAATAAAAATTCGGAATTTGACAACTTGAATCGCAGCAATAAAGATATAAAAATATAATGTATTGAAGGTAAAAAACTGAAAAATCTAATAAATAAAATTGCTATAAAGATATTTAAAAAAAAAACAATATTTGACGTGATAATAAGAGGACGCATTACGAAAAGCAATATCATAAATATTTTTTTTTTCTGAAATGAACTTGTTTCCTGTATCGTGAGATAAATGTCACTAATGATACTTTGCATCAGCTTCATATCCTGATTGTGACGTGATTGTCAGATCACTGTGTCACCTGCGTAGCTTCTCACTAAACCTATTCCAAATCTATTGTAATTGTTAAAGAAAATATCAAATACAAAATGAAGTAACTGTGTAAATTCATCAGTAGTAATCCACCAATTTTTAACTGTAGATAAAAACTTACTTAATATTATTATGCGAGAAGAAGAGGGGATGGTTTGTTTCTAAAGGGTGGTTTACGATTTATACCTACAAAACCCTAAAAATATCCCTTATGCTATAATTCCAAAAAGGCAGACTATTTTTAATATGACAAAGAAAGTGCAATGAAAAAGAGCAATATGACTTTCTATATTTTATTATTCGATCCTCGGAGACAACACTTATTTTTTGAACGACTTTGACTGTTTCCATTTTGCAAATCCCAGAGCAGATCTTTACATCCCAGAAACGGTACGGGTCGAATACGGGTTTCGACGGCGTTGTTTTGCCTTCCCTAATGGATAATAACGAGAGTTCGGTCTCGTTTATCACCACTTGTAGCTCCACCCCTGACCTGGCCAGCTATCAACGTGCCCCATCCCAACATTTTCCTCGCGTTACCGTTCCCATCCGTACTGTAACGTATACATAGTATCCGACACTGGTGTCTCGGTTGCACGACACGTGTACGAGCTACCCCAACCCCTTATTTTCAACCCACTTGTGCCGCCACCTTCGCTGGCAGCTCTCTTCCTGATTCACTTGCACCTACTTCTCGGTTAGATACCATTACGTACATCGGATGCTTACCTCAAACTGTTTGCGAGGTACACTGAAGGGTGGAAACTGCAAAACACTGCACTGAGAAAAATCTTTGTTTGGGCGAAATATAGTTTTATCGTCCCAAACATATGTTTTCGTTTCTATAGATGCAACAGAACCGTTTGGTTGAGCCAAATATAAAGTTTTGTATGCTGAAAAAAACATTTTTTGGGTGAACATATATATGAAGTACAATTAACTATATTTTTGAACTAACAATACAATTATTTTGTTGAAGTGACGATATGGCTTTGATGAAGGAGAATTGGTATTTCGTAGATATAATAAAATATCTCATTTATACGAGAGAATTCTAAAATGAGAAAAAAGAATCGATTTAATCAAATGCGTTCAATTTGCAAAGAATTTGCTTAATTAATAACCATTATAATTCATCAGGATAATTCATGATTATCGACGAAATTGTGATTAAACAAAAGACTTCTTCTCAATTCAAATGTATTTTATTGAATAAAATAATTTTCCCTTCTTTTAAGTTTTTCTTTTAACAATGAATATTTGTTTTTTTTTTGTATAAAAACATCACAGATCAAAACAACAATACGTTGTTTTCCACATAGCTGATATCTTCCATATTGAAAACTGGAACATCAGGAGTATGCTCATGCGCGGCCGCATTTTTGGTACAAGCAACCAAATTCATTAGTACATGTAACAAACGGTACTTAAAAAAATTGTGGTCTGAACCGAATAAATTATTTTCTTACAACAACCACTTCTTTAGCAATCACAGGCCAATTCTTATAAAAGAAACAAAAACTGCTCAACAAAATAATTTTATGACTGTAACTTTCTTTTCCTCAGTATATAATAAGGGTTTCCCCAGCTTTGTTATATTTCCAAACAAGTCAGCACGTTTTTCGTTAACCAGTTGATAAGTAGCATGTTATAAAGTCCTAAGCCACATTCTCATGATTTTACATTTGAGACAAAAATGCCTTCAAAAATCGAATTCTCAGTTTTAAAAAATTTAAATTTATTTTTGAGATCAATCAGTGCTGACTTTAGTCTAAAATGTCTGATTAGAAAATATTATTATATTCCGAGAAAAATTAGGGAGAAAGTTTTCTTTTGCTCGAGGGGCACGTTTTTTCAACTATGGACGGTTATAATAATATTTTTTTTAACTTAAAAAACGTAAAAATTTACTTTCCAACTACTGAGTTGCTAAATCGACGCTAAGAAGTTTTATTAAAAAATAGTATTAGGTTTTGAGAAAATGGAAGGAGAATTTGTTTGCTGGAAGCGCATGTTTGAACGTGATTTTCTGAGCCACAAATTTTTTTGTTCTTGAAATTTTGACGGTGATGAAGAATCCAATTTTCATTTTTTTTTTAATGTAAAAATTTACTCTTTATGATACATACATGCATGATATCAGCCTTTTTCGACTCCTATGAAGCGGGTCTAAAGCTCTACTTTTTACAACCTAGGGAGTAAAAAGTACTTTTGACTCAATAGAGAGTGAAAAGTGAGGTCAGAGGTAAATAATAAAAATTATACATCTATGTGCTCTACAATGTGCTACTATGTGCTCACATTTTACGCTGAAGAGCCCATTCACAATAAAACCTGTAAGGAAATTTTGGTTGCAGATCATTAAATTTTGCGGCAATCTATGGAAATTCACCACATACAAATCACCATATACGGATCAAATGACCGAAAATATCCAGAACTTTATAGACATGTTTAAATTATTTTTTAGGCAATTTATGGTAAGTTATTATTAATTACCCGTAATATTATCATACATTACCAAAACATTCATTAAATTTCCATAAATTTATAAAAAAGTTTGAAATTGAAGTTTGGGTTATTTATGCAAATTTACCATATTTACTTGTAAAATTTCTATAAATGGCGGATCATTACCATCAATGTCATGAAATTTATAGAAATTTTTAAATTCATTTTTAGGATATTTATGGCAAGTAACCATAAATCGCCAGAGTCGGATTAGGGCAACTAGAGTCCCAGCGTTGTACATTTTTTGGTGCCCCCCTAGGAGAAATCTCTGGTAAAATTCATACACTAAAATAAATTATGAATAAATAAGGCTCATAAAATTTATCAAATAAACTTTTCGTTTTTTCTTGATTTTGAACAATAATATTTATTACTGACCGTACACCTAGTAATATGTGTATTATAGATTCATACATCTAAGAAACAAATTCTTTACGCCTTTGCGTTTACGAATTCTTTTATTAGATCTCCCAAAGATAATGACTTTAGATTATCTTTCTAGAGTGTCAAAACACCGAGACCACTTACTATTTTTATTACCCATAGTTGAACGAAGTTTTGATTTTACCCTAGCCAGAGTTGACAAAGGTGGTTCAGCTTCACAATTTGTAATAAGAGTAATTAAGAACAGTCTAAAAGCAATATACACATTCAGACAAAATCGACGTTATGTCTGAATCTGACATACATTTCAAAATAGTTACGGATGGTTCCAGTTCAATGGCTAAGGTAACTTCCAAATCTTCAGCGTAAAAATCTACAAGTTTAGAGGCACTTTTTAATATCTTTGAAATTCCAGAAGTTCTACAGTCTCATCGTTACGATTTGTGCATCCGTTATTTTTAATGATTCGTCATTGTCTGAACTTTCTAATCCTCTTACGCTTTTTAATATAATTTTCTTATTTAATTCTTATTAAATTACTGTACAATCAATTTAATTAACAATTTCATGTATGATTCACACAGTTCATTCAACAGTCGTTTCACTTAGATTATAAACTCACAAACATGGTGATCTCCGTTATGTATTCTCGTTAACTTTTGTTATTAAATTTTTATTGTTCACGTCCCCACAATTTTCATTTTCTTCAGAAGAGTGAGAAGAAGAAAAAAAAGCTTGATTGTTATCAGTTATAACTGATTTAGATTTCTTACTGATAAAAGTTGTCAGTTTTGGAAGTTTGATTTCGAATTCTTCTCTGTTTTTTGTTTTCTTTCAGATGTACCACTTTCACACTTTCTTGACATATTTTTAGTCAAAAAGAATTTTAAAATCAAACTCGCATGCTCTGACTCATCGAAAACCTCACCAAAACCTGTTTCAATTTAAATCAATAATTTTTGGAGAAAACTAAAGTTTAAATCATAATAAAGTTCTCCTCTGATGCTCGTACTTTAAGTGTTGGAATCCTACTCAGGTTTGACACTTTGATGACGAATGTATCGAAACCCCAACAATAGGGCAAGCTATCGCTTTAGCAATCGCAAAAATATGATCTCAATATTTAGATTCAAATGTTGAAATAAATTATGATATATCAGTATCGAAACATTATAGAATAAGTAGAGTAATAAAAATTAGAGTTATGAAGTAGTTTATCTCAGTAGAGAACTAAAATAATAAATTTCTAAATTTTGATACCAATTTTTTTTAAGTTGAGGAAGAACTTGGGGGTCCCTTCAAAACCGGGACCTCGGATTGCAGACCTTACATCCAATCCCTTAATGCGGCCATGTAAAATTGTAAATCATAACTGTATTTCGCGAAATGTCTGAAATCATTCATTTGTCCAAACTCTTCGAAAAAGTCCCTCTTCTGCTCCTGGATGATTAATATACTATTCCAGTCCAGAACTTGTCTACCGTTATCAGCACTAATATTAAAAAACGAGATTATGGAAAATTCGTTTCTCCAGGATGTTTATTCGAATTTTTTGTAACTTTCAGTTAATATTGAACCTTGACATTTTTCATGGCAGTCACATCTGAAAAAAGGATGTTTTTTTCAATTCATTCTTAAATGTGTAAATTATAAAAAAAGCTGGGTTTCCAATTTATTTTTTCATGAAAACTGCACACAAAATATAGATCCATCATTATTTTTTTTTCAATTCCTATGGTGCCCTAAAAACCAGCCCATGTTAGGACAATGAAAGTTTTGCGGGATATTGGCCCTAATTATATGTTTTTCCTCATTTTACTTAATGTATTCTCATTAATAAATAAATGAACCAATTGTATGGAATTTAAATAATGATTTTTAAGTGTTAAAACTATTTTTCTTTAATTCAAAATTTAGTTTTCACAAAATATTAAGAATTATTTGTGTTTTCTTAATGCTGTATCTAAATTGGTGAATGTAAAGAGTAAATTTTTGTATAAGTTTTTTGTTTATTGTTTAAACAATTTATAAATATTAAAATCTAACTTGTGATAGAAAGAGGCTCGAAAATCGCAAGTTTTTGCAGTATTTCAATAAGTTCCATTTACTTACTCTGACTGTTATTTTTTGCAACCTGATAATAATTTTTTGTACAATTTTATTTTCTTGGGCCAATTTTGATTTGTTTGAACAATTTCTTTTAAATATAGAAAATTTATATCATAATCTTAATGTGTGGCTTAATTAATAATGTTTAAATAGGAAAATTTTTGTTTTTGTTGTTTTAAGTGTTTAAAATATTTATAATTTTTTAAATGCAACTCATAACTTGAGGTAACTAGAAAATCACGTTTGTTTGCGAATATATCAGCAAGTTCCATTAGTTTCTCATAATTTTAAATTTTTTTAGTTTGATGTTAATAGTTTATACAGTTTTCACAAGCAATATCGTACATCACTTATTTTTTCTGGATGATATAACCTAATTATACTTCAAATATTATAAACTGTTCAACTAATAAACGAATAACTGCAACAAAAAGTAATATTACATTAAAACCTCCGACTGAAGAAATGGGGCATTTAAATTGTGTACTCTCTAAATATGAATCTGTAAAAAATTCACTGATTGAAATAGTAGTTAGACCTTTCACTGATTAACCAATGATTTCGGACTTATTTATCAATCAGTTCAGTAACACTAGGGTAAATTATGTGAAGCATAACCTCTAAATTGTTAAGTTAAGCGTTGTTGTTACTCTTTTACTTAAGTAGCAAGAAGAACTCCTTAATGAAATATATTTTTTTATTTTCGGACTGTAATTCTGCTGAATTAACTGCGGGAAAAATATACTCTAACTCGTATAGGAAGTACTTAATTAACGGGTGTGTACATGACAGTTCAATCTTGAAATTAAAGTAATATGCGAGGTTGTTTCCTATTTAAAAGCATCGAAACTTTTCACCTTTTTTAATATTTGATCGTATTTGTGGGTTTTAATTTTTACTATGATTTTTTGATTGAATGTACTAAAATATTATTTTATTACGCCTGCTAAATTGACATGACGCAGTGCTGCCAACCCTCAAAAGTGGTTACTTCACTGAATCAATAAGTAGCCTTTCACTGATTGCCAGTGACCCATATCTAGCTATTTGAATCAGCGAAATTTCACTGATTCAAATTTAGAGAGTATATTAACTTATTAAATATTATAAAAAATGGTGCTATTTTTGTAGGTCAAGGAAATATTTGTTTTATTTTAAGCTATGCATATTTTTTGTAAAGTACGTTTTTCTTTTTAGTATATCTATTCTTTCTTTGAGTTAAGTACATCGTTCTTTTAATAAATTAATATTTAAAAACTTCGTAACGTATTTATTATATACAATATGTGACATCTTATATTAGTTACATGCAATTATATATTCCTATTAGAAACGAGGTTTCTTCCAAGAAGTACGTAACATTATAGTAACATTTAGAATAGGAGAAGGTGGACAGTAAGATACCTTCGCTTTCTCCCCTTAATCATCAAAGTACGAGATAGCCCATTTATCCTTACCAGTGGGCAAAATGGGGTGCCAGCTTTAGTACATTCAAAAAATGTAAAAAAAAACATTACAATATATCTTCTCATTATGATGAGAATGTAACAAAACTTTTATTTTAGCCAACGGATATTGATTTGCTTAAAGGGAATATTTCCTTGAATTAAAATTAATGCACCTAGCTATAAATAAATATGAGACTTTAAACGTAATTGAATTTATCTAGACGCCTGAAATAAATATACAGATTTCCCAAATAACCATTTTTAGCTCGTTCCATTGATAAGGGCGTGAGCTATACGCGGCTCTCATGAACGTACGTTAATGCGAATGTGGTTCGACGTGCCACGCCAATGTTGTTCAACCCTTCAATGTTAGCAGGGGATCCGATTGAGTTAACAGGAAATACAGGGTAGTTTTACATAGGGATTATATATACCAATCCGGAAAGTATGATTAGAGTTTGGATGAATAAATTGTACCAAAAGACATGTTTTTCAGCACAGTATGCAAAATACTTAAAATACAATTGAAAATGAAATGCAATTACAATTTGCAATTGAAGCATATTGTATGCTAGAATTTATTTAGATATTTATTTAATAATGATTTCATTTTTATAAAGATTCGTGTAACCGACTTTAGAATTATCAATTTAATATCTAATAATAAATTTAGCACATAAGAAACTAGGGGACTTCGCGAAATTATTTCTGATAATTGAAGGTTTCATGAATTCTTTTTTTTGTTGATATGGTTGTAGATGAGAACATGTGATTCATCTGGATCCAATCTGTTTGAGCTGTGATTGGTCATTTGGGATAGCGCGAGGTTTGAAAGTAGTTCGTTCTGTGATAAAGTGATACATACATATGTGTGTGTGTGTTTATTTATTTGTTTCAATGATATTATATTCTTTTGGCTGCTTTACATGGCTTAGGGAGCGCCAACCAAAAGAAACCCCGGCTGCGCCCCCATGCCAGACTGCCACTGCAAAACATATCACCTCACCTAACTGTGCGGTCCCTTAACATTACTGGACGCGTACTTTATCTGGTAAAGTAACGCGTCAGTACAAAATTTCTATCTGGGATTCAAATTTAGAGCCTATTTTCACATATGTATGGGGCATTATTCCTCAACTGCCCCAACTCAAAAAGTCATGTTTTTCGATTGTCTCTAAATTCTGGGAATATGTTCGCCTACCCAACAGTAGTTAATCCACAAAGTTATAGACCAGGATTACCAACCCTCCCCAAGTGAGGGGGGGTTGAATTTTCAACCCCAATGCCTGCAGGGGTAGTTTCAAACGTTTGTAACTTCCTTTCTAATTACGCGATTTAAAATTTTTATGAGGGTTTTGGAAAGTGCTTTTTACACGCTTTTATCCTATTTTATTATTTATAACAAAAAAAAATTGTTTAAACAATTTTTTAAATAAATCAATTGTTTATTTAACTTTTTTCGCAATTTACGCATCTACGATTTTTTTTAAATAGTCTCAAAAGAAAGCTTGACTTTTTTACTATGAAAAATGT
>NC_046660.1:99283589-99298098 GCF_010883055.1 Belonocnema kinseyi | reverse complement strand
GAAGCCTAAACGTAATCGAAAGCAGAATAGTACTCCAAGAAAGTGGAAAGCTGGCACGAAGAAGAGGCGAACAGCATAAAGAGGTTGTGTAGTAAGAGGCAAAGGGACTCGCAAAAATCAAGCACCCCATAAAGTGAGAGGCGAGGGGACTCACTAAAATTAAGCACCCCGAATCATCTTGCAGATAAAAGGAGTCTAAAATCGCAGTGTCACCTCCACGTGGTAGACTCTGGAAACTATAACTTGATAGGATGTAGGCTGACGACAGGCGTTAATTACTAATCCGTTAGTACTTTATTTACTCAAACACTTTATACGTGAGAAGTTGGTTGAATCATGTATTTGTTTTAAAAAATTGCAAGAGCAATAACCAATTATTGCCGGATAATAAATTATAATAGTGAGGACTCATTTATCTTCATAAAAATACTGTTCATTTTTAAGAAAGTGCTTTTTACTTAATATTTTTTCATAATAACTTTAAAAATTGTTAACTTCTTCAAACTTACTGATTAACATTACTGAATAGTTTTTTCCGATGACTTCATGCAATTTTGGATCAATGTGAGTAATACAAAAAAATGGCATACTTGAAAACTGTTCCGCGGTATGCTGCCGCATAACGCTCGAGTGCGAGCGCGAGGACTCCCTCTACAACCGGCTCTGTAACTCAATGAATTTCAATTTGTCCATTTTCTTATTAGACATTTTTCATAGTAAAAAAGTCAAGCTTTCTTTTGAGACTATTTAAAAAAAATCGTAGATGCGTAAATTGCGAAAAAAGTTAAATAAACAATTGATTTATTAAAAAAATTGTTTAAGCAATTTTTTTTGTTATAAATAATAAAATAGGATGAAAGCGTGTAAAAAGCACTTTCCAAAACCCTCATACAAATTTTAAATCGCGTAATTAGAAAGGAAGTTACAGGCGTTTGAAACTACCCCTGCAGGCATTGGGGTTGAAAATTCAACCCCCCCTCACTTGGGGAGGGTTGGTAATCCTGGTCTATAAGTTTGTGGATTAACTACTGTTGGGTAGGCGAACATATTTCCAGAATTTAGAGACAATAGAAAAACATGACTTTTGAGTTGGGGCAGTTGAGGAATAATGCCCCGTATATTGTTTATAAAGAGAAAGTTTTTTCTACAAATATTGTGCTCAGAAACATATATCACATGTGGAATATTTTATTGGGTATTTCTGTATATAAACAATAGCTCGAGGATAATTATCATATATTTACGAAGCGGAAAAGCGTCGCGTTGCAGAGATTACTGGCAGAATGTCTACCTCGGCGTTTAGTTCTCACGAGAAAATATGCAATCCCACAATATCCTCAAGCCGTGTAAACGGTGTTGATCCTCTGCGTTTTCAGGATTAAGTACGCACAGATACACATAGAAATTTCCGAGTTTTTGGTTCATCACCAACACTTGAACTAAAGATATAAAACTATATTTTAATAAATATATTCTACAATCGATGAAGCTTTATATCTAATGTGAACTTTTCGATAGAAGCTATTTCATTTTCCTTGTTAGAATTTTTTTTAATTGATGTTTTTCTGATCTGTTAACGAGATGCGACTTCTTGTGAGAAACATATTTTTTCTCTTCTTCAATAGTGTTTTTCTCTTCTTCAATGAATTCCTATAATGCTAAAAACAGAAATGGTTATGTTTAATTCCGAAGTCTATTTCGTGACAAAAAAATTGAACGAATTTGTATGAAACTTCCAAATTTTGTTAATGAGTTTTACGCTGCATTCGCGAATAATCTTCAATACGCACTTTTCTCACGAAATCACTAGAATCGCGAACTTTTTATATTGCCAGGTGAGTTATCATACATGTTGCATTATTTTTATTCTGTTGCTGGGATATCTTGAAAAGTATATGAGTGCAATTCTGTGCCCTATACTTTAACCATACTTAGGTCTAGATGAAGTACGGGATATACTGTAGCTATGTTTAAGTATAGACAAAGTATATCCCATACTTCAGCTATACTTTAGCTATACTTTAGACTACTTCAATATACTTGAAGTATATAGGATTGTCTCATTTGCCATCCATTTTTTATACTACGGAAACTCGATGATTGATACCTCACGTACTTATGATTTTAACCGATTAATATCATTATTCTTTGTTAAACTCGTCTGATATATATTTATTTAAAGATATTTTATTCAAAGTCAAAAAAGACCGCTTAACGGACTAAGTTATTCTCAAAAGTATTTTGTAGGCTTTTTTTTATCACTGATTAATTTCTCTTAATTTCAATTATATCAGAGCTAAACAAATATCTCTTTAAATGGTTGGTTGCTCTCGAAATTTTGTACAAAATGAGCCCAGGATGAAGCCAAATTGTGTATTTTTTAAGTACACTAAAAAAAATCTGGTTGAAACAACCAGAATTCTGGTTAATTCAACTAGAATAGAGTGTTAAATATGTCCTTACTATAAATTCTGGTTAAAAGTATCAGAAGTTTCTGGTTGATAATTTTCTGGTTAATGTCACCAGGAATTCGTTAAATGTAACCAGAAATTCTCTTAAAGGTTGACCAGAAATATTTACCGTAAAGTTTTCTGGTAGCTGAAGAATACACCGCTGAAGAACGACCACCTTGACGGTGTGAGATGTACAGTCGCGGAACAGAAGACTTAAGATGCATGCTTTTGTTCATGTGCATAACGTTTCTTGTCCCGATATCAAGGGATCTGAGCTCGTTCTTCGTCAATGGAACTACTCCAAATGAATATAGTACTACTGGGACGGCAAGCATATTCGTTGAAGATACTTTGCTCCTCGCCGACAGTTCGGAAGACCAAATCTGTCGGATGAGACGTTTGTATCTGCTTCGGAGAGTATCCTTTATAGATGTCACATCCTGAATGCGGCTCTGTGGCACGCCCAGGTATGTATAAGTCTCTTCAGCGAAAGGTGTCGTATGCTCTTATCAACGAGCTCAGGATCTTCAGGGATGCCATTAAGTTTTCCTCGCTTCAAATAAATCTTGGCGCATTTGTCTAATCCAAAATCCATTCCAACTTCCTTAGTAAATCGTTTGACAATCCCTAGAGCTAGATGTAGTAGCTCTTTTTTAGCATAGATGTTAAGATCGTCCATGTAAAATACTCCTTGCACTTTCGATCTGCAGGTTTACCACACAAGTACCCGTCGGAATGGCGAAGTGCTAGAGATAGTGGCAATAATGTCAGGCAAAAGAGGAGGGGATTATGGTGTCGCCCTTAAAGACACCTCTGAAAGGTGACCTTGTTAGTTGTCACATGATTTTTTCCAGATAAGATAGTAAATCTGGTTTTCCAAAGCGGCATCACTCTCTCTCTCTCAATGCACGTAACGATTTGCGGATGAACCTTTAAGCTTTCCAAAAGACAGATGATAAGTCTATGTGAGGTCGAATCGAAAGCTTTCCGATAATCAATCCAGGCCACCGATAGGTCACGCTCGTAGAATGCTGCATCTTTGCAGACACATCTATCGATGAGCAGGTTCTCCCGACATCCCTCTACGCTTTTCTTTGAGCCTCGTTGTTCATACATTTCTTGCCACACAGGTTCATTTTCCCGAAAAATCCTATCATTTATGATAGCTGTGAATATCTTATATAGTGTGTTCAGACAAGTGATTGGCCTGTAATTCTTCGAGTCAGCTAAGTTGCCTATTTTCGGCAGGAGTATTGTGCGACCTTCCACCAACCACTCCGGAATCGGCTCTTCCGACTTTAAATACCATATGAGGTGAAAATATGGGCCAAATGTTGATGGTTTGAAAGAAACTTAATTATACTTTTTTACCTCCTCAGTAGTGATGGGTGGGCATTCTTCATCAGGTGTTATGAGGGCATCACACAGCTCCTTGAAGCTATTTCTATTTTTTGAGTCTTCGTCCAGTCTATGCTGCACTTCGTAGATTTCTCTCCAAAATACTTCGACCTCCTCTGGTTTGGGCGGGTGGCCGAAAGTAACTGGAGGGTCTTGGAAGAGTCAAGATGGCTCAGAGAGAAACTGTTGATTTTCTCTGACCCACCTCTCCCTCCGCTTTAGACTTCTCTTAGCGTCAGATAGTATCCGTATTCTCTCAACAATATGCTGCCTGATGGTCAGCAGCTTTGGCTTGTTAAGCGTGTGATAATGGGTCCGGAGTTCGCGCGCGAACTTTCGAACCTTGGCGGTAAAATTCCTGCCAGATGTGATGTAGTCAATCACACACTGAATGCGGGACGCGGACTGTTTTTCCTAGCCTATCTTTATGGCAAGTTGATGCAATCGTCTTTTGTTTGTATGATCAACCGTTGGTTTTGTTTTACGGTTCGCATCGGCCAAAGCTCTCGCTGCATTATACACACAATAATTGATAGCCCAGAGGTCCGATTCGCCGGAAAAATGTCCACGAAGCTCGTCATCCATTACAGCCTGATCCTTAGGCTTGAGAGAAACCTTGGTGTTGATGTTTCTCCGGGTTTTAAAGCATCGCTCTTCATCTATTGGATGCCTGCCCGCGGTTGGTCTTAGTGCCGCCTCTATTTCTCTATTGTCGGCTTGTTCTAGCTGTGGTAGAGTAGGCGTTCCGCTTATATAGCCCCTTTTTCGGAGTAGTTCGGCATGGTTTCGCAGACGTTGCTGCGAAAAGTGCGATAGCTCCGGGTGTTCTTCGCATCACAGAGCATGCAGCCGTGCCATGTAACCCTGTTCAGGGGTCACGCTCGCATCGTAGCACTCTAGCAAGTCGTGATTCAGTCGTGCCGTCCGCCTAAAGGTCCCGAGATTCCGCCGATCCATCGCATTGAATCCATTTTTATTGGCTTCCCCAGCTCTAGAGTGGACGGTGTTGTTGGCCGACCCATTGTCGGGAGCCCTGCGCGTTCTATTGTTTTGAACCGCACTGACCAGAACTATGTTTGGTGTTGCCATTGTTGTTCCTACGAGAAGCTAGGGAAAGGAGTTCGTCCATCCTTGTAGAGCCCCGCATGTAAGGATAAGGCTGCTTACTCTGTAACCATATTCAGCAGAAACCCTCGGTACAGGGGCCCTCTATCCGCAACCCGACAACGCGTATTGTTGATGCGTTCTGTTTCTGAAACCATTAGTTAAGATAACCCGCAATTTCTTATTATAACACAACTAAATTCACGGTTTACTATAATTATTTATATTTATATAACTGAAGATACAATTTAAAAAATGCGATTGTTCGAAAATTATTGACATTTACGCCAAAGCGTCAATTCACACATCCAACAAAATGACAAAAGAAAGATTTCTGGAAATCGACAAAAGATCCCGACATTTCTGTTACTAGAAATATTAACCAGAATAGTTTTAACCAGAAAAAATCAACCAGAGTGCATTAACTAGAATTTTCTAGTCATATTAACCATAATTTTGGATTCAAATAACTAGAAAATTTTTAATCAGACGCGTCTAGTAACTTTAACTAGAACTTTTTTTTAGTTTATATATTGCAAAAATAGTGTAAATTTAAATGTTTTTTTAAATGTTCAATAACTTTCTAAATAATGAATATTTTTCAATGTTATTTGGCTCATTTTGAATCTATTTTTTCACAATATCATAACAGCATATTGGTATGAACAGTAAAAATTTTTTTATCGAATTGCAATAACTTGAAGTTGTAACAAAAAAGTTGGACAAATTTGAAGACATCTTATCACTAGACAACTGAAAATAAAAATTAAAGAAATATATATTTTGAGGAAATTTCATAGAAACCTAATGATTATATCCATGGAGAATAGACATAAGGAGACCAAACTAGTGGAACTGAAAATGAACACTTTTCTATTGCTAGAAGTGTGCACACACACATGTGCAAAACACATTCACGTGTAGTTCAAAACTTGCAGAGCGTGGCGTGTCAACCGCACTTAAAAAAATATGGCCCCCGATGTAAACGCGAGTCAAATATAAGTAAATGATGATTGAACAAATTATAGTTTGTGAATAAAGGCAAGGATGTTAAAATTAAAAATCGCTGTATAAAAGCGAAAGTTTCCAATAAGTGTGGTTTTAAATGTATAGTTTACAAGACTTTCAGAGTGGTGTAAGTTGTATGTTTATTGTTTTTGTTACGAGCGCCTTTAAAAAGAAATTGCTTTAGCTCTGACATAATTGAAATTAGAAGAACTTAATCAGTCTTCACAAAAAGCCTACAAAATACTTTTGAGTGCGACTGTATGGGTACATGGTTCACTGGTTTCAAAGGTACGATAAAAATATAAAAAATATATATACCTACTTAAATTTTAGATTATTATGTATATTTGATTTTGAAAGCATTACGACATAAGAAATATTTTTCTTCCTAGTTTCACAGGAGTTTCAAATTAACGATATCAGTA
Source organism: Belonocnema kinseyi (assembly GCF_010883055.1). NCBI lineage: Eukaryota > Metazoa > Arthropoda > Insecta > Hymenoptera > Cynipidae > Belonocnema > Belonocnema kinseyi. The sequence continues at coordinate 99,291,710 of NC_046660.1, read as the reverse complement.
TACTTTGTCAATATGAGGGGGGTCCACAAAATCGAATTTTGGTTTTTGCGTAACGATCCTCTTACCGATTTGTTATTTTTTCGGGAAAAGAAATTCCATTTTTTTTGTGTCAAAGTGGTCAGCTTTTACACGTGTGCCCGGGCTTTTTAAATTAACATAGGATTTTTATGGAAAAATATCAGTTTACGGAAAAATGGAAAAAGGAAGTACCTTTTATTGACTTTTTGTAAATGAAATTTTTTTCAATTCTTAAGGAATGTTTATGGAATTATTTTACAACTAATAAATTTCAATTTTAACCCCCCAAGCCCCTTGTATTGTCTCCGTAAAATGCTGATAAAAATGAAAAATAGCAGTTTTATGTAATATTCATGCTAAAGACGGTATTTTTATGAATTTTGTTTAACATGAAATATGTTTATTTGATAGGTGAAAAATTTTCAAATATTATTGAACTGACTCTCAATTGTTCAAACAATAATTATTTGTTTAAACAAATTTTATTTGTGAATTTTTAAAAGTTACCATTTTTCGGGACAAATTATACAGTCTATAAATTTCAGGAGTTATATTTCTTTTTAAGCATATTTTGAAAAGAATTAAATAATTTTCATTGCTCAAACCATTGCTTCCCTGTAAATCGTAAAAAGATATTTTTTGCTGGAATTAGTTACATAATTAACGAATGTTGTGAGTGATTTATTTTTAAGGATATTTGAAAATTATTTGAACAACTTAAAGTTGTTCAAGCAATCTTTATAATCTGTAAGGCTTGAAAGTTTACTTAGGCCAGTTTTTGAGTTACGTTAAGGAAATTTTTTTCAGATTCAATTCGTTCATCTATACCTAAAAATATATATTAATTTAAGATTGAAAATTAATATATTTTTTCGTCCATAATTTTATGCGAAATAAGTATGAAAAGGATTCACCATTAAAAACATATTTCCCAACTACCTCACTTTTCGGCTCATTAGAGACAAAAATATCACACATTAAAAAAGAGGAAGAAAAAGGGAAAAAGTCAACCAAAACAAACCTCTCACTTTTTCTTTTCTCCGTCATTTTTATTATACTAGAGAGCCAACATGTTAATCAATATGTTTAGTGAGAAAATAAGTATCTATACGATGCTCTTTTATATTTTCCACGCGTTTACACTTTATACATAAAGGTTCAGATTAAAATGGCGATCATCGAAAACATGACGCGAAATTTCGATGCGAATGTTGGCAGCACTGCTCAGATTTCAGTTCTACCAATATCGCCAAGGGGCAAAACTTGTAACCTTTACTACTTTCATTTCTTGGAAAATAGATTGCTGGTAAATGTAACTAATTTATTTGTTGTGACTACAATTACTATTCTTACAAATATAACGTTCGTAGGAGGACTAACGGCGACTTTTTGTCGTACAAAACTGGTTAGTTACTGTTACCATCGAAGTAGTTGTTGTAGCTTATACCAACTCTACTAATAAGGAGCTTCTTGTCGCAACTAACCATTTTTTTCAGTACCCCATACTGAGTAGTATCTTGAGAGATTCCTTTTTAAATGAATAGCCTTGTTACGTTCTCTTTTTATAAATAGCATCTCAGTTTTTGTCTAGCGTTTCATATGTATCTTTTTCAAATTTTACAATCATATGACTCTCAAATTGAGCTCTATATATAGTATGCAAAATATTGTCAGAAATTAGCGACATAGTGCACGAGATTCGAAAAGACTAGAATTTTCTTCATCTTCTCGATGAAAACACAGAAAAAACAGAAGATAGACTTTACATCGATTTCTGATGAATGATTCGAAGCAACAAAAACTAACTTTACAGGATAAAACTTTAACCAAATATAGTTTAAACTTTCTTTTGTTTTTCCATGACAATACATGTGTTTTGAAAAACGCGAAGTTGTCTGAATCAAACTTTATCCCTCTAAAAAAATTTCCTGCAACAAATTTTATCATTACTTTATTCTGTAAAGGAGCAAGCGAAATTAATTAATAGTTTAAATAATTACAAACTGTCTTTTACAACAAATGTCATACTTAACATTCATTAACTGCGTCATTAATTCCAGGAAATATAGAAATTGTTTGTTTCGCCAAATATGTGAAACAAAAAGTATTATTTTTGGTATTGATTAACTATATCATTACGAACTGTATCCCGTTATGGAATTTTCCGAAAAACTTACCCCTTTTTGAGCTCGTTCAGGACTAACGTTACGGAAAATTCCATAATACTAGTCCCATAGCTCTATAGTTGACCGGTTAGTTTTATGGAAATTTTCGTACTACCACTCATTGCTATATAATTTATTCCGATGAACGGTAACTTTGCTTGATTTATTGGAAAAAATTGTTTAAACACTTAAGGGGGTAGGTGCGTACAGATGGCGAAAAATTGACGGGAACTTTGGGAATTTTTTTCTCAAAGACTATTCAATATTTTTATTTGAAAATTGGACAAGTTCTTTTTTATTATTAAAAAAACCAATACAATTTTTTCCACACGCTCTAAAATTTTAACAGCATATTTTTGAAATGTTGTTCTTTCGATTTATGCAAAAAAATCTATTTTTTGAGCCATCTATACGCACCTACCCCCTTAAAATAAGATTCAAAATACTTGAGAGCTTGTCACTTATTAAATAAATATAATTTATGTTTAAAAATCTCATAATAAAACTGTTTTTTCTATGGATTTTAAATAAACCTGCTTTTTCGCATTTTTTGGGACATTGTCCGGGCCAAATACGAGGGGTTTAGAGGAAGGTCAAAATTCAAAGTTATTGGGTCAAATTATTCCTTAAACATTCCTTTAGAAGTGGCCAATTTTTAATTTCTGAAGAATTTTTGTTTGTTTGTTGGAGAATGAATAAACTATGAAGCGAATCAATCGCCAAAAATAAATAATAACATTCCAATAGGTATAATATTTGAACCTCCCTAGTGAATAAAATAAATATTTATGAATATTTAATTATATATTTAATTATATACATTGTATATTTAATTTAAATAATTATTTATAAATAGATAAATATTTCATTTATCAATTATCTGCGATACAATGTAATTGGTTACAGAAAGTATAAAAAATTCTAAAATAAAAAAATAGAATTATAAATTCCACTTTTAAAGAATCATATTTTAATTAAATGAAATATATATTTTAATATTAAAAAAAAGCGATATAAAAATCCTTGATTCAGAGCATCCAATATAAACTCATGGTTTTTTATGGGTATTCCATGATTAAATCTCGAGTTTTAAACTGAATTAAGATTGGTAAATTTTGAATGGCAGAGAGTGTAGAAGGTGGAAAATGAACTGCACTGCGACTATGGAAAGGGATGAAACGGGAAAGAGGCAGACAGAAGAATTGACGGAAGTCTGATCCTTTCTCCCCGACGTTCAGGGTTTTCCTGTGAAGGGACGTAGGTGATTAGTTATACAATATGCATATAAGAGGCTCCCATTTTTCAACAAATATTTTTTTATATTTCATAAACTTTAAATAATACAAGTGCCCTCATTTGATAAAATAGGGATTTAATTATTTTTACACATTAAGACGAAACTTATCAAATTGTTAAAATTTCAATGCTTTCCTTAAATAAATTAGCAATAAATTTTTAAACTGCGATTGTTGAGGAAAGTCTTTGAGCTTATTTAAATAAAAAAATGTATCATGTCTTCACAGAAAATAATGCGAGTTTCTGGACAGAAAAAAATCTGTTTCTGAATCCCCTTTTTAAAATTGTACGTACTTATCCACATTGTTCTGAAGGACAATGTAAGAATATTCAGTCATAGTTCATTTACTTAGCAAAAACAAATTCCAGGATTTGTAGACTGACTATCAGTTTTTGAACCTTATTTGTAGATCTTCGAAAGTTAAACTTTTTTCTCGTAATCTTGAAGTTGGATAGCGTGAGTTGTTCATATATTTCCAAATGGGGTAACTCAAAGTATCGTACTGATACTATCAGTTGCAGTCGTTAAAAAACACCCCGCTAAAGGTATGGAAGTGCAGGGAACGAAGTTCGACTCCAAGTAGCGTCTGTGAAAGGGTGTAGATTTGTAGAAAGAGGGAAGGGTTGTGCAAAGGTGGAATGGAGAGGAAATTAACGATTTTTTTTTTAACGTCATTTTTATTGCGACTCTTCTCTGCTGCAGATTCATCTCAGCGAACGTCGGTTCTCGATTGCCGGGACTGCCAGCTACCTACCTATTCCAAAGAACGACCAAGATACGAGCGACGGTAGAGAAACCGTGGTCGATAGTTCCTTTCCTAGTCTGTCTTTCGTTCTTCAATTTTCTGTCTCTCTCCTTTTCTCTTAAATCTTGATCACTTTTCCCTTTTACAGGAAATATTATAAATTTTGTCTCTATGTTCTCGTGAAATAATCAAATCTCGTATATTCAGTTATCTCTGGATAGAACACTACCGATCGCTTTTAATAAATGTGTGAGATTTGTTTTAAATGGATTTTCTGGTTTTATATTGGCAACGTGCAAAAAGCTGCACATATTTATTGAAGCGCTCGTAAAATAATAAAATTTGGATTCTGCAATAATTGAATTTCTCATTTTTATCGTTCACATTCAGTGGAAATATTGGCAACCGTTGACGATCACCGTCATTCAATGGAAATCTTGACAATCATTGTCCTTCACTGCAGTCGCTGAAATTCAGTAATTGCAACCCGTGCAGAATTTTCGAAAGGACTCTAGTGAGGCCCTGACTAGTTTTCCCTGTCTCAAGTAGGGCTCTAGAGGGAAAAACTAGTCGGGGTACCATCTGGAACGTAACGCTGGGGCCACGGGGGCCCTACTAGATTTTCGAGTAGGGTTCTAGTGGGGTCAGCCCATCTACAATTTAATTACAGAGAAGAGCCAGTAATTACAGAGAGCCTTTAATTACAGAGAGCAGCCAGTACTTTTATCCGTTCATTATAATACGATTGTATACGATCCGAATATCATTTATATTTTCAAAAATTGAAATTTTATTTAAACATTTTGGGTAATTTTAATACCCACTACTGCTATAATCTAACGAAATGACAAAAAAGGTATTTAAAAAATAAATATTAATTAATTGCGAGTAGTTTTAATTGAAATATTAATGGTCCTGTTTATAGTGAATACATATATTTCATTCTTAAACATTATATTACAAATAAAATTTCTAACGCTACGGTGGTTCGAACCTTCATATCTATACCTAAATCTATCGCCTAACACTGCGTTAAACCGAAAAGTTGAAACTCGATGAAAAAGCCATCCTTATAACTTACAGCTTAAAAAAGCTAAAACACAAAATTTTAAACTCTCTTTTTTAATTTTAATATTTATTAGTTTACGAGACTATTTAAATGTAAAATATACAAACTGTTAACAATAATATCGATAAAATCATTTTTAAGTAAATAAATTTAATCGACTGAAATTTTTCTTCGTATAATATTTCGTTTTTTCCCTTGTAGACTACTTTACAACTTTGTACAGTGACAGAACATTACATTTTTTATGAGCATTTAAAACTAAACCAAAATGTAATTTTTTCTAAACATTTACAATTTTTCATAAAGATGGAAGTTAGAATTTTGTATTTAAAAAAAGCACTGGCTAAGTGTACTTGAAATAAGTTTTTTAACTTTAACTGGAAAATATATACTTGGCTTCGAAGAAAATATTCATTAGTGCCCTAAATCAATTTATCGAGAATAACGAGATTAAATACTCATAAAAAAATTATTTTTGCATACTGAAACCTTCAAAAGCCTCAAAATTATAGTTTAGGCAATATAAGATTTTAGGAATTCTCTGGTTGGGACCCCATTAGACACAGATAGATTTGCCATACCTATGCGAAGCATGGAATTCTTTACTGGAACCTGATAGGGCACCCATCAGTTTTTTCTAGAGTAGATAATTCGATAGGGGCCCAACCTGTTTTTTCTAGACTAGATATTCTTATAAGGGCCTCGTCAGAACCCAACTTCAAATAGGGAAAGATGGAGAAATTTCTGCACGGGAATCTATGAAAATGGCTACAATTAACGCAATTCAGTGAAAATCGTGACAATTGCTGGATATCTTGGAAATTGTTGGCAAATCGCTGAATTTGCTGGCATTCAGTGGAAATTGTAGCAACCGTTGGAAGCTATTGCAATTGCTGGATTTTAGTAGAAATCGTGGCAATCAATGGATATCTTCAGTGCGAAAAATGTTTGCAATTTTAATTAAATTTAATATGCATCTGTATATTAAATTTAAAACCTCAGTATACGAAATCGCCTTTAAGAGACTCTGTATATTAAATTTCATATACCGCATTTTGATCATTTGCAATAAAAGATAGATCTATGCACTCTGCACTAATTATAAAAAATTTTGGCAGTAATTTTCAATTCTAAATAATAAAAAATAACCTTTCTTCCTGAATAAAGATAAATGTCACTAGTTTTGAAGTGGAGAAGTTCAGATAAGAAAATTATTACGAAACCTAACCCCCAAGTACCTGTACTAACGTTAAAATTCTAACATTCACAGTGAATTTTAGAAAAAATTCCAGCCGTACTTTGCACTTTAATTATAATTAAGTATTTAGTCGATGAATTTAAGGTTATTACTATATTTTTAAATATTTGACCAGATTTGAAGGCATCAAAGGTCTTGGTATTTCCATGCACTCTGTTTTACCGACTTTAATATACATGTATATTAATTTTACAACATGATGGCATATTAAAATTAATGTGCGATATATGCCAATGACTTCACTCAAATATATATTAATTTCCCATCAGTTTTTTTAAACATTGTTGGCAATCGCTACCAACCTACAGTCGCTGGCATTCAATTTATGAAAATACTGGAATTCAGTGGAAATCGTAGCAATCGCTGGCGATGTTGGAAATCGCTGTGTATATTGGCAATTATTAGGACATCTCTGTATTTGTTGGAATTCAGTGGAAATCGTAGCAATCGTTGGAAATTATTGCAGTTTATGGATTTTAGTGGAAAGCGTCGAAATCAATGGATATATCTTGTCAATCATTGTCCTTCAGTGGAGTCGCTGGCATTCAATAATTGCAATCGTTAGCAATTACTGCCATTACTGCAATTCAGTAGAAATCGTGGCAATGACTGGATATCTTGGCAATTGTTGGTAAATTTCTGCATTTTCTGGCATTCAGTGGAAATGGTAGCAATCTTTGGAAGCTATATTGTAATTGCTGAGTTTTAGTAATAATCGTGACAATCAATGGATATCTTGACAGTCATTATCCTTTACTGCAGTTACTGACATTCGATAATAATTGCGAGTCAGTAGAAATCGTGGAAATTGCTGGATATCTTCACAATTGTTCGCAAATCTCTGTATTTTCTGACATTCAGTGGAAATTGTAGCAATCGTTGGAAGCTACTGCAATTGCTGGGTTTTAGTAGAAATCGTGGCATTCAATGGATATCTTATCAATCGCTGCCATTCTGCAATCGCTGGCATTCAATGGGAATACATCCAGTCGTTAGAAATTTCTGCAATTACTGAAATTCAGTGGAAATCATAGAAATCGCTGTATTACTTGGCAATTGTTAGAATTTCTCCACATTTGATGGAATTCAGTGGAAATCGTAGCAATCGTTCGAGATATTACAATTGCTGGATTTTAATGGAAATCGTGGCAATCAATGGATATATCTTGGTAATCATGGCCATTCACCCAGTCGCTGGCATTCAAAGGGAATACTTATAATCGTTCGAAATCTCTTAATTTTCTTGCATGCAGTGGAAATCGTAGCAATCGTTTAAAGCTATATTGCAATTGCTGGGTTTTAGTAGAAATCATGGCAATTAATGGATATCTTGGCAATCGTTTGAATTTCAATGCAGTCGCTCGATTTCAGTGGAAATTATTTATAACCATTTATCTTACTTTCATAGTCTTATCATGGTTTGTCATAAGTCATTGTAAAACTTGTCTCAAGACGAACCTTTTTCGATTCAGAAATGAGATTAAAATTTATGAATGAGAAATTTCTAATTATTAAAATTAGTTATTTTTAATTAAAAATTTAGAATCTGTGAGTCTGAACGAGTATATA
>NC_046660.1:99279803-99283489 GCF_010883055.1 Belonocnema kinseyi | reverse complement strand
CAACTCAGTCATTTACAGCGTCTCCTACTATATTCACACGGACATAGCCCTGTCATAGTATTGGACCGCATCTCGTTTCAGATCTGGGATCACTGGTCTGAAGCAATTATCGGAAGAGCACCGGTGCATTATGGGAGCAGCGAAATAAAATGGCGACGGTCTAATCGGGAGCAGGGACAGTTGAGATTTAATTTGAACAATTAAACGTTTTTTTACCACTTATAATGTGCGCGAATGTTAATATTAAATGAAGTTTATGATGCAGTAATAATAATTTACATGTGTTTCGATTGTAGGCGATAACTATATTGAAATATCAAGAAACGCGATAAAAACAACAAACTTGACCTCCAAATGCATTACACGGATTTCAGGGAAATTCATTTTCGCGATAACAGACGAAAAATTGGCTACTGTAAGTTAATATATTTCTATAACAACTAAATTTTTTTTCTAATCTGAAGATAATACAATTATACATAATCTGTCGAAAATAATAAACTTTCGAACTTAGCAATTTTGTCCAAATTCCTGATTTACGAGAACAATTTACATAAATTAACTAAATGTGTAACTCTTCTAACTAAACGTTTTACCTAATCCAAGTGCACACTTTCTTTGAGTTTAATATATTCTCGATTCACTCGTTCGCCTCAAGAATTTTTTTTCCGTGTACATCTAAGAAACACATTCTTCGTACTTTTGCGTTTACGAATTCTTGTATTAGATCCTCCAAAGTAATGACTTTAGAATATCTTTCTCGATTGCCAATAGACTGAAACCAGTTAATATTTTATCACCCATAGTTGAACGAAGTTTTGATTGTACCCTAGCTAGAGTTGAAAAAGATCGTTCAGCTTCACAATTTGTGATGGGAGCAATTAAGAAAAGTCTAAAAGTCATATATAATTCGGAGAAATCGACGTTATGTCTGAATCTGACATCAATTTCAAAAAAGTTACAGCTGATAATTTATTGTCTTTGTAAGCAGATTTCAAGAAAGGAAAAAATGGTTCCAGTTCAATGGCTGGGGTAACTTCCAAATCTTCAACGTATAAATCTACAAGTTTAGAGGCACTTTTTATATCTTTTAAATCCTAAAACTTCTACAGTCTCATTGTTAAGATTTGTTCATTCGTTATTTTCAATGATTTGTCATTGTCTGAATTTTTAAATCCTCTTACGCATTTGAATATAATTTTATTAGTTGATTCTTATTAAATTACTGTACAATTAATTTAATGAACATATTCATATATAATTTACGCTTTTCATTTAACAGCCGTTTTATTTAAATGATAAACTCACAAACCTGGTGATCTCCGTCCATTTTTTTAGTTTTCAGAATTTTCATTTCCTTCAGAAGAGTGGAAAGAAGAGAAAAAATCTTGTTTTTTATTGATTATAACTGATTTAGATTTTTTTTTTTGAAAAAAAGTTGTCAGTTTTAGAAGTTTGCTTTCGAATTTTTCTGTTTGTTTGTTCTCTTTTAGATGCACCACTTTTAAACTTTTTCGACATATTTTTAGTTAAAAAAAATTTTTTAAATCAAACTCGCACGCTCTGACTCATCGAAAACTTCACCAAAACTTTTTTAATTTAAATCTTCAATTTTTGAAGAAAACTAAAGTTTAAAGCATAATAAAGTTCTCCTAAGATGCGCGTATTTCAAGTCTCGGAATCCTACTCAAGTTTATGGGTTTGACACTTTGATGACGAATATTTCGAAACCCTGACGACAGGGCAAACTATCGCCTCAGCAATCGCAGAAATATCATCTCAATATTTAGAGTCAAATGTTGATATAAACTATGATATATCAGTATCGAAACATTATAGGCACAAGAATTAGTGCTGCAAAAGAGAAAAATAATTCGTAAAATAATTCTAGATTTACCTGTTCAGCAAAAGTAGATTAAAAAAGTATTAGAATTATTAAGTAGGTTATCTCGATAGAGAACTAAAATAATAGATTTCTACATTTTAATACCAATTTTTTTTAAGCAGAGGAAGAACTTGGGGGCCCCTTCAAAAACAGGGCCCCAGGCCACAGCCACCCCCTTAATTCAGCCACGAATTAAAATTTTCTCGAAAATTACTTAGCTCAGGTACTAATTAAAACTTCTTTTCCATACAACCAAGAATAAATCAACTTCTGATTTTCGAATTTTTCAAACTGATTTTAAGTAATGGACGAAAAATACTGTATGAACATTTGATATAAACCTTTTTTCGCTCTTTACCTTTTTAGAAATACTTGCAAGTAAAAATATTACGGAATCGGGTTAGAAATAATCCACTTGTTTTCAAGAAACTTTCACTTTCTCTCGTTTTCTCGCTTAAATTCGAATTGAATTAGTAGAACTCAATGTTAAAATCCAACTTTTTTGCGGTTGAAAAGTATAATATTATATTTTTATTTCGAAATTCATCTCGTTTGGTTGAAATTCTAATATTTGGTTAAAAATTAATTATTTTGTTTGAAATTCAACTGTTTTATTAAAAGTAATATTTGGTGGGAAAAATTTTTGCTTGAAGTGCTTTGGTTTATAATTTAACTATTTATTTGAAAATTTCTTTCTTTCTTGGTTGAGAATTTTTTTTTAAATAAAAATATGACTATTACATTTTTTTTTAAATTGACAAATTTATTTGAAAATTGATCTTTTCTAGTTAAAAAGTCCCGCCATCTCTCACCCTCACGTCTTCTCTCATTTCCTTCCCTGCACTTTCCACTTTCCATATCACAATTTTACCCTTACTTTACACTCTCTCACTCTTTCCATCGTGGCTTACTCTTCCATGCAACTGCAAACTTGGTTTTCTTCGATTCTCCCGCTTTAAACATACGGCTTCACACGGAAGCATTCGCGTTCGTGTATGGAGCTACCTCAATACCTTTTTGCTTGCATTCGGGCAAACCTTGGATGTGTCTTGTTTTCTCTCATCGCACGATGTGATGGAAGCACCCTTCCTAGAATCTGTTATCGATAAACTGTTTACATCCTGCTCGACGAAGAGGTATCCATCTCGGTGGCAAAATCCTTACTCAAATATCATGGCTTGAATTCGTAGGAAAAGGATAAAGAATTACTCACTTCAGGGAAAGTCCAAGTTTCTTACCAAGCTTAGCTTTCAAAACAGTCTGAAAACAGATCCTACTCACTTACTACAAAGGGAGATCATTACAAATCTCACAAATAAGTGTCTTAATATAAGGAGACTTATTGTTCATAAAAAATAGACAACCTCAGACCAAGTGATTTTAGCGAGAAATTTCAACCCAAGAATAAACCCTCAGGAAATGTACTGGAAAATGTGCTGCTGATGACTCCGATGTTATTAAGGGGCTCTTCGAAAACTACGTCACGCAGTTTTTGAAACATTTCCACCCTAATATTAATAATCTTGAACCCCGAAGCCTCAAGATTTTATAAGCACCTAAAACAACAATAAAAACATACAAGCATCATAATTTAACACAAGTTACAGGCCAAACTCCTCTCAAAACAGAAGAAATAGGATAATTTTTTATGAAAATTTGGGAATAATGGCGAATAATTTTTTTTTAAATAAAATTATTGTACGTACCAGGTGTATACATATGAAACCGGTATTGCCATTTAGCGGCCAGTAGGCACACTTGTAGGCACTGTCGGAACTTACCATTTGTGCTAATTGGCGTA
>NC_046660.1:99276975-99279703 GCF_010883055.1 Belonocnema kinseyi | reverse complement strand
CGAGGGCGCATACTTTGAATAAAATATTTGTTATCATTCTCTTGAAATAAATGTGTTTTTTCTTGAAAAAATACCGGTTTCATATGTATACACCTGGTAGAACATACTGAATTCTATTCAGAACGCTTGAGATTTCAAGTCGAAATACATCATGCATTTACAACAAAGCATTTGAATTTTCTACCAAAAGAAAAAAATAGAAAAAAAATTTGACTGCTAACCCCATAAAATGCCCGCTCAACCCAAAAAGATGATTTGCACTTTTAAGCAAAGGAGATCAAATTTTAACCAAAAAGTTACATTTTCAACCTTCAAAGACATATTTTCTATTAAATGGTCGAACCATAAAAAAAGGATTAACTACAAACAAAAACCGTTCCATTTTCAACGGAATAGTTGCATTTGCACACCATAACGACGATAATTTCAGAAAAAAGTTAAATTTTGAGTTTAAAAGGATGAATTTTATATAAAAAAAAGGCGAATATTTTAGCAAACCAGCGGCGTAGCCAGAATTTTTTTCAGATGGGCTTCGGGCTTATGCATAGGCAAAGAGTGGGGGAAACGTGAATTGAATAATGAAAAAACTTAGTTTCGGGGGGCGGGGCTTCAGCCCACAAGCTCCCCCCCTGACTACGTCACTGTACAAAACAGTTCAATTTTAAACCATGTAATTAGAATTTCAACAAAATAGTTCAACTGACAACTAAAACGATAAATTTAAAAAAAAAATTCATTTTTATTAATAAAGTTCACCCAAGTAGTAGAACTTTTAATTAAAAAGGATCCATTTAAAATATATCATAAACTTTCATTCTAACCCCTGCAGAAATCTCGAAGTGGCCCTGATCGGAGTCAGATCTAGCGAAATCTGGCCCAGATCGGGCAATTTAGTCAGGGCCAGCCTTTAAATGAAACTCCGAATCCGATCAAAGCAGGCCTGGGGTATCCATAAGGAAGGCCCTATATGGCCCTTGACCAGGCCTATTATATTTTTTATGTATAAAAATATTATAAAAATATTATTTATTTAATACAAAGTAAGCAATTAATTAAGAATATTAAACTTTATAACCTCTATATTTCAAAACAATTATCATTTAGCAGAGAGTTTGAAAGAAAATAAAATGATCCAATAACTAGACCTAAAATTTCGTGGTTTATAATGGTTCGTGGAGCAAAGAATAAAAAAGTTAGTTTATCATACGAAAAAGTTAAAGCAATAAGTCTATACATACCTTTCTAGTCTAACAAAAATATGGGGGAAATATTTTTTTACAATTGGTCTTAATTTTGGTTCAAAATTCTGACTATATTTAACACATTCACGAAAAGACGACAAATAAAAGATCTTCACAATGTCGACGCTTTCTTAAAGAATGTTGAAATTGTCTTCTTTCCGTCCGCCCGTTCGTTCCACAAACAACTGAACGGCAGGCTAATCGAATACGTTCGAGATCAGCACGGCAAATTCGAATCTAAATAAGTATAAGCTTTAAACAGATTTAAAAAAAGACCTAACATAATTCTACGTAGAGAATATGTCCATAAAGAATTAATAAAATTAAGGTCATTATGTAGTCAAAAAACATTACTTGCAATTTAAATTTAACTACTTTAACTTTAAATTAGTCACTCAACGAAAAATTAGTTGAATATTCACTAATTAAGGCAGGGAGTAATTTTAACTTCAAAAAATTATAATTTTTAAACTAACTCGGATTTACAGAGGGTAGTCCGATGTGCCCCCGACCAGGACCACAACAGTAGCCAAGATGACTGTTACACTGGCGCGGGTTCGATTCCAAGAGTTGATGCGACTATAAACATTCAATCAATACAAATAGAAAATTTTTGAATAAAATAACTAAATTTTTGGAAAAATAATTACATTTTTAACACAAAAAATTATTCCTCAACAAAAATGATGAATCTAGTTATATATTACAACCAAATAGTGGAATTTTCAAACAAGAAGATTCATTTTCTTTAAAAAAAGAAGAATTTAAAACATAATACATAAATTTTCAACCAAGTTGTTGAATTTTCAACTGAAGACGATTAATTTTTAACAAAAAATGGAAGAATTAAGTAAATGGTCAAAAAGTTCAGTTTTAACCTGAAAAATAAATTTTCAACTAAATAGTCCAATCTTTAACCAAATGGCTAAAATTATTACCAATATAGATTAATTATAAACCAAAAATATAATAGTAAGCTTCTAAATTATATGGATTTTTTCTACCATAAAATAGCGATAAAACGATAAAAGGAGAGGTTTTTATAAAACAGGAAACTGAAAACCGTACTTATATCAGAACTTGAGTGTATGATGTCACCTTCTGCTTTAACTCATTCTGCCCTGTGTAGCAAATCATCACAAAACCTTTTAACCCGCTTGGCAATGTGACGTAGTTTCTGAGCGGTCGTATTTCAAAGATTAATTGAAGGGGGCAAGATTTGTAAGTAGAGACATTGTTTTTATTCATGCTTGAAGTATCAAAAGTTCCCAAGGCCAAAGCAACAGCAGGATCAAATAGAGGTCATGAACACTCCGGCATTTTATCTTTTATTTCAAAGTCTGGAACGCCAAATGCATTGCTTTTTTAAAAAGAAGTCATTTCTTAGTGCATATATAAATAACAATAAATTCAAGTGTAAAATACATATATGTTTTGTAGGCATGTTGTGATAAATATTTAAAAGGAAAAAACTTATCTTTTTGTGA
>NC_046660.1:99272858-99276875 GCF_010883055.1 Belonocnema kinseyi | reverse complement strand
AAACTATTCGCAAAAACAAAGTCTCGTGTCCCCATCGTCGAGGGAGAAAAGCATGTACTGACCTATTTTTTCAGTGCTCTACCTCTCATCCCAGCTTCCATATCGCGCAGTTTTTCGCATCTCTTCAGTCCGATACTCCATCCTTCTTTTACGTTCTCATAATAGTTACAACCATTCGCTTCTATTCTCCACATTCTATGCTCTATGTAGTGTTCTCTGTCTGTCTGTCATCGTGGAGCTGATTTTCCATCAGCCCAATACAATAAACTATTGCTGCACCATCAACACAGACGGAAAATAAACTGCATAGAAATTACAAAGTGTAGGTGAGTCGCCGGTGGAATTGTTCATAGCGATATCAGAAGCACTCGGAGAGAGTGAGAAAGAAAAAGAGCGACAGGACATTTGACCACGTGGAAACGAGTCGAGCAATCAACGGAATGTTTGCCGGCCCTTTTCAAATTCATTAGCGCACGCTTTTCGAGTTCAGCTAGTCCATGTACGTACATACCACAGTTCGATTCCATGTCACTGACAACGATCCATCAGGGTTTACCGCTATAGTATATGCAACCAAATAAGTCTCGATCCCGAAAGCACAAGCAAAATTCACATTTGTAAGATGGATATTCAAGAATTAGCTGCTGTGGGATTTTTTAACACGCAATTTTAAAAACGTTTTCCACCCATCTCCTTCTTCGTTACAAATACAAACCCTTTTACGTCGAAATTCTATCTTTGATATCGTTTGATAGGCGCCTGCCTATAATAAAACACAAAAAATTCTAATATAATATATAAACAGACTTCACAGCCCAAAATGCTCTCAAAACTGAGGAAATAGGAAATAGGAAATCAAGTCGAACTTTATTGCACTTTCAACAAAACGGTTGCATTTTCAACCAAAAAATATGCTTTTTCTACCAATAGTTGAACTTTCAACCAAAGTGTTGAGTTTTAAAATTCAAAAGTCCAATGTTTCTGAAAAAATAAATCTTAAACCCTAAAACATGAATTTTTAAGCAAGACAGATGATTTTTCAAACGAAGCCTTAAATTTCTAACAAACAAAAAATGAATTGTATATCAAATAGTTGCATTCAGAACTAATAAGTTGAACTTTTAAGGAAAATAAACGAATATTTAACCAAATAGTCGAATGTTCTACCTACAGAGATGATTTTTAAACAAATGCTCGAATTTTCATACAAAGAAGAATTAACTTCAACAACAAGTTGCTTTTTTAAAGAAAATATTTGAATCTTCAAGCTAAAACGACGAATTTGTAAGAAGACAGTTGAATTTTCAACCAAGAAACATGAATTTACAACAAAGAACTTTTATACAATGGAATTTGAATTTGTGCATGGTTTTGGTTATGGCTTTGGGCAGAAAGCCAGGAACTCCGAACGTAAATATCAGGGTGCAATAACGATTTATGTTGGATTTTAGCGATATGGCGCAATCTGATGCAACTAACGCGCTACGAGTCCAACCCGCGGTTTCTCTCATCGCGCCGGGCGGCATCAATTCTTGGAATTCTCAAATTCAGTTTGCTGAAATCCAAGTTCGAGTGTACCAAATAAAGATGAATTTTAAATCAAAAAGGATAAATTTTCTATTCAAAAAGATATATTTTTGACAAAAGATTAGAATTTTCCAAAGAAAAGATGGATTTTTAACAAAACTGTTGAATTTTCAATCTACAAAGCTCAATTTTACACCATATAGTTTGACTTATAAAAATATTAATTATCAATCAGATAATTGCATTTACAACCAAAAAGTCGAACTCTTAAGCGAAAGGGACGAATTCTTAACAAATTACACTTAAGTCCCCATTCTGAGCTGCCAGATATTCAGCCGGCTGCACGCTTAACTGCTTCTATCTTTCCCCTGATCATCCTTTAACGGCTTGATAGTCAGTGCCCAGACCCGAGGACGGCCCAGAATCGTTAGTTGAGTGAGGTTGAATTTTCAATCGAACAGACAAATTTTCATGCCAATAAGGCAATGAAGATGAATTGTTAGTCCAATAGTTGAATTTCTTTTAAATAATTAAATATTCAACAAGATAGTTGATTTTTTAACAAAAAAATTAATTTGCAACCATATAGAGAAATTTTTAACTGAAAACGATCAATTTTTAATCAAAAATAGGATAGTTAAATTTGGAGATCAAAAAATTTATTTTCAACAAAAAGAATATTTAATTTTTAATAAAATAGTTCAATTTTCAATAAAGAAGAATAATTTCATACTAAGAAGACTAATTTAACATAAAATTGTCAACTAAAAAGATCTATTTTTAGCCAAAAACGAAATATTTAAATTTTCAGTCAAATAAATTTATTTCCAATTCAAAAAAATAATTTTTAACAAAATAGTTAAATCGATAACCAATAAAATGAATTTTTAACTGAGATGTTTAACTTTTAACCAAATAGTTGAATTTTCAAATAAAAAAGATGAATTCTAAAGGAAAAATTAGTTCACCAAACTCTCGCTTTTAGTTACCTCGTTATCGGCCATTCAGTCAACATTCAACCAAAAATTTAATATTTAAATTTTCAGTTAGAAAGTTAATTCTCAATCAAAAACGAGAAAAATGAGAAGTTTCTTGAAAATTTATTTCTGTATTTAGATGCTTTACTTCGCAAATAAAATCAATCATTTTCATTTTTTCAAGCATGTTAAAATTTTATATTGACATTTGTATATTATATGTGTGATGTCACATTCTGCATTAACCTCTCCCCCTGGCAGTATGTCGTTGTAATTGATCAGTTTGTTACAGAGTGCTAAATAGAAAAAATAACATTTTTTATTAATTTTCAGGTTGAAAAATTAAACTTCGTCTATCCTTGAACTTTAACCTTCAATATAGAGTTCATTAGAACTTACTTCATTTGCGATTTTTCATTCCGGGAGAAACAATATAATGTCCAAATTCGAGGTTGAGTAACGTTAGAACCATGGCTACCATGATTCGCTCGTACTTGAGCGAGTCGTAAGAAGACCAGACACCAATTTTTGTTCTCAAAAATAATTTTTGTATTCGGAAAGCAGAAAGAGAACACAATTTTCTCACTACTCTTGTAGTAAAAACTATATTTGAGCGAAACTTTATATAAATAATGCATTAGAGTCCACCCCATGACATCATCCTACTATATTTGACGTTATTGTCTGAGTGTGATGTAATGATAAAATTATACGAAAGAGGTGGTCATTAAGATATGATTTATATTGCCACTGTTTCCTGTAAATGATATGAATGAAAATTTTATTATTATTGATGCAAATATTTTTTAGGATAGGACTGATGTAGTTGGGAAACATTTAATTATTTATTATTTAGCTGTCTTTTATGCACAACATGATTTTGTATTCAAGGACTTGGGAGATGTTGCATTATTGCATTTCAGTCATAATGTCCCAGCAGGTGAGGCATTATGACTATTATACGTTCTTCGATTTTTTTCATGAATATTGCAGAACAAAAAATATTGATTATACGAACAAGGAATTTCAAAATACTATCAGAAACAAAAATGCTTATATTCTTGGCCAGAGATATTTCTACGGAAAATAATTGAAGATCATATTTTAATAACTGGTATAGGGGCTGATAAAAAAATTATTTATACAATATTCAATATTTATCATGTGTAAAATTGAAAAAATTCAGGTGTAAAGAACGTATTCCATACAAAAAATTTTCCCACATTTGAAGTATCCTCCCTCCAATTAAAAAAAAAATAAAGATTAATAACGTATAATTGATGATATAAAAAGCTTAGGTAAATATATTTCAATTAAATTTAATGATAAATTTAGAACCTAGTTTTCTAAGAGCTTCAAATATTGTTTAATTATTTGACGTATCTCGGCTGGTTTTCGTCTGACAGAAAATGCTATTACTACTGTATTGTGTGTATTTCCACACTTCTAGGCTACGGCTCAACTTCTATACCGATTATGTGAGTATTACTCCTCTGAAAACTTAGAAGCTATC
>NC_046660.1:99264553-99272758 GCF_010883055.1 Belonocnema kinseyi | reverse complement strand
TATCTTTCTCTTTATCTCTCTCTTAACCTCACTTACACCGCAAAGGAAAAAAATGAAATTTCAAGAAATGCTGCTTTCGTCTCCCAGTGCAAAAATCACCAAAGTTCAATATCTTAGTTAATACAGAAAAAATGTCTTTAATTTCATTGAAGCTCGGGGGGAATTTAAGTCGGGGGCTGGCCATTCTACGGCCGGAGAGCCCGGCTTTAAGCTGGGAGCTGGCCGGGGAGCCCGAATTTAATTCGGGCTGTGGCCGGGGCTTCTGGTCGGAATCCGGCTAACATCGTCACGCTGTGCTGGCCAGCGTCCGGCTATGGAGCATGGTCGGGGAGCCCGACCGTGGCCCGGACGAGATCAATTAGTGCTTTACTGGATTCAAATAATTCGGGTTTCAATGGTATGAAGAGCATCTGTCACTGAATTAGGGGATCAATTTAATTCTTTTTTATTGCCGAATTGGAGCATATTAATATATGAAATTTCACACGCCCAGGACAAATACAACGTTGACTATTTCAACGCTGTCGTCGAGAGACAAAAAAAGTATTTAAAAAATAAATATTAAATGATTTCGTGTATTTTGACTTTAAATATTAATAGTTCTGCTTAGAGTAAATACATATATTACATTTTTCAACATTATATTACTAATAAAATTTCTAACGCTACGGGGTATCGAACCTACATATCTATACCTAAATCGCTAGAGAGATTGATCAGCAACCTGGGTCGGAGCACTGTTACGGAACAAACGTGTTATTTACTTAAATAACACGAGAATTCTGGATCAATCTGAAAATTCACTATCCCTTCCGCACACTACTCCTTTCCCCTATCGAGTGAGTCACGCCTACCCCAAAAGGTAAACGGCTTAATGGTGTAATAATAATAATAATAATGGTGGCTCAGTTGGTTAGACACTCGGACTTCACATCAGAGGTCCGGGGTTCGATCCCTGAGCCGGTACCTCTAGAAATTCTTCTATGTACCTTGACCGACGTTCTGGTGGTCCGCAACCCACCTTAAGCTGTAAGTCCCCCCATCGTGTACTTGACTGCAACCCAGCCCTCAGTGATGGGGTAAAAACCAAAAATTCCTTCGACATGTTGGGCAGTATAAGCATGTGACAACATTTCAACACTGAAATGTTTTATAATGCCTAGCAGTGGGGATACCTGACCACTGTGCTAAACCGACAGTTGAAACTCGTTGAAAAAGTCATCCTCATAAGGTACAGTTCAAAAAAGTTAAAGTACCAAATTTTAAATTCTCTTTTTCTAATTATTTCTTATTATGTAACGTTATGTAAATATAAAATACACGAACTTTTAAAAGGAATATCATTGAAATACTTTTTAAATAAATTATTTAAATAGATTACAATTTTTCTTCGGGGGATATTTTGTTTTTTTCGCTTGTAGACTACTTGACAACTTTTTACAATGACAGAAAATGTAATTGTTTATGAACATTTAACATTTTTAACGATGAAATTCAGAAATTTGATCGTGAATGTTGACAATTTCTTAACAATAATTTTTTTTTAACTTTCGTGTAAGGTTTAGTTTTTAGGTTTTTTATACTATTTTGCATAATGTAATTTTAAAATCACGCCAAAAAACTCGATGTTTTGAGGCTTTTGTCCTTTGCTTTTTATATTATACATTATTATTATTATTATTATTACACCATTAAGCCATTTCCCTTTCGGGGTAGGCGTGACTCACTCGGTGGGAGAAAGGAGTAGTATGTGGAATAGATAGAGACTTTTCAGATTGATCCAGAATTCTCGTGTTATTTATGTAAATAACACGTTCGTTCCGCAACACTGCTCCGACCCAGGTTGCTGATCAATCTCTCTAGCAATCCCCCAAGTGAGGATCCTCACAAAGTCGTTATGTATGGTTCCCGACTTAGGTCCATTAGTGGTCAAGGTCTTATGTTTCAAGCGTCATTCACTATACTGACACTCTTTTTATTAACTATTTGCCGCCATACTTTCCTGTCCTGTCATACTTCTCTAGCCATTCTTTCCGCAGTCAACCTCTGGGCACGCTGCCGTTTACATTACTTTGATACACTTGTTTCGTTAGTCGTTCATTTGGCATTCTCTCAACATGCCCGAACCATCTTAATCGATTTCTTTCCAATATGTCTAGTAGCGTCTCTTCTGCACCACATTCTTTTCGAATTATCGCGGTACTTACTCTGTCCATCAGAGTTTTCCCGCATATTATGCGCATGAATCTCATGTCAATTGCGTTAATTTTACTCTTATCTTTTTCTTGATAAGTCTATGTCTCGCTACCGTATAGTACAGTCGGTACAAATATGGAACTATATATTGCTATTTTAGCTTTATTTGATATATTTTTACTTCTGATAACGGGACCTGCTCTACCAATAACCTCCTGACCTTTGTTTATGCGTCTATCTAATTCCTCATCTATCTTCTCGTCCCTAGTAAATAAGCTGCCAAGGTATACGAACTTATCAACTTGTTAAATTCTCTCATCATTTAATAAAATATTGCATAGTGTTTTCTTACTCTTTCCTTCGTACACCATAGTTTTTGTTTTATTTGCGTTAATTTTGAAGCTTAATGTGGTATGCACTCGCCACCGTGTTTAAGCATTTCAGCGTTAATACCGTCTACCCCGGCAGCCTTACCGTTTTTCAAATTCTTAATTATATTCTTAACCTCAGTGACACAAACTTTCTCAATTGAGTTTTCTATCGCATCGTGTTCAACATCACAGTTGTGGTGTCCTATAGCTTCATCTCCGAATTGTCTCCTAAAATAGTCTCTGAAAGCCTCTAGTATTCCATCTGCATCATATACCATTTCCCCCCTACTATTTCTCATGTTGACAATTTCTGTACTTTTGTTTCCTTTCATTGTTTTATAAAGTAGTTTCCTGCTTCCTTCAAAGTCGTTTTGTATTTTTATCTCTCCTTCTGCTCTAATTGTATCTTTATTTTCTTTAACTAATCGTTTGAGTATCCTGTTTTCGTGTGTATAATCATTGCTACATCTATTTCTTTCCTCATTGCTAAAACCTGCGATGTTCACAGTTCTCCTCTACGCTTCTCTCTTTGTTTTTTGGGCAGCCTGAATTTTATCATTCCACCACCCATCACCAGACATTCTTCCTACAACTGCGGTACCACACACTTTGATCGTACATCTAACAAGGATATCCCGTAACATTGTCCAGGTTGCCCTATCTATGCTTTCGATTATCTTATTTTAGAAATTTATTCGCACATCCGGTTTCTGTAGGTTCTCCATGTTGATTCGCGTTTGTTTTCTTGGTTCTCTTTTTTCTCCATCCCCGACCTAAGTTAATTTTTGAGATCAGAACATCGACATATAGAAATGGACCGGTAGCGCTTTGGGGAGAACTGAAATGGGCTCTAGAGAGAGAAAAAACATATAAGACGTAGACCTGCCTTTATCTATTTCAGAACTCTGTCAAGTGATTTGGTGGCCCCGGGTATTGCCTAAATATTCTGTACGGTTAATTAAAAAGAAAGATAAACAATACATTAGAAATTTGTAGTTATAATAAATTTAATTTTAAAGAACATTCATGTGAAATAACCTGTTTCAGATAGATTATTTTAAAAACTTGTTAACCTTGAATTCTTCTTGAAATTGGAATGAAAATGCTACAATAATAATCGTTTTGTGAGTTCAAAAATAATGTAAAAACTGTCAAAAATTTGAACAATATTTCTATAACATAAAAAATAATCATTTGTATTGCATAGGTACAAAACTTCATATTTTGAGGTTTTGTTTTTGTTAGAACATTTTTTATTTTACTATATTCAATAACTTTACTTACGTATGAAAACATATTCTCATGCAAACGTCTTGACAACGCCCACAAACTACACAGGCTGCCACAATTTTTTACATTTATTTACAATAAATTATCATTAAATCAATTATTATTTAATGATATGTCGATGGATCAGAAGGTAATGATCAGTATTGCATTCAGGACCCCTCATGACCCTTGTATCTTTGACAAACTCCCTCAGTCTTTCATCTGCAACAACAAAGTCAATTATACTGCGGCTATTTCAGTTAGATCAGGTGTACATGTGGATCATTTTATGCTTAAACCAAGTATTTGTAATAAATAGACCCCTTTCTAAGCATAGGCCAACTAATTTACCTCCGTTATAGTTTGTTCTTGGATCCCCAAAATTACCTAATACTCTTTCTGTACCCTGATTTTGGATGCCCAACCATCCGTTCATGTCTCCTTGTAGAATTATTCTTTCCCCATATTCGCAAATATTTATTGTGTCGTTCAAAGTGTCCCAGAAGACGTCTTTTACTTCTCTAGGATCACTATCAACTGGCGCATAGCATGCTATGATAAATAGTCTTCTGATTCCTACTTTCATTCTAGCCCACAACAGTCTGGGAGATACGAAACTATGGTCTCCGAGATGCTGCTTTGCTCTTTCATTCAAAATCAGACCTACTCCTTACTTACCATGTGATTCACTATTGGGCATTATATTATTTTATATTTGTTATTAATCGTTTACAAAAGTTCTAACAATTATAAATTTAATATCTATCTGTTTTTTGCAATCATTAATTTATAGTTTTATTATAATCTCTATTTGAAAATGTTTACTATACATTTATCACGATTCGAGATTTGTATACACATCCATTTCTTAATGAAATCAGAAAAAGTAATTAAGTTATAAACAAAGTATAACAATGTTATTATTGCCAATTAGCGCCCGGCCAGCTACCGTCTGAGCATTTGATCATAAGATTTGCCCGATCAGAGCCCAATCACCCCCCGAGGATTTTAATATAAATTTTGCCTAGCGAGTCCCCGACCAGCGCACTGCTAGGCTCTTGCAAAAACAAACATAGCCCGGCCAGACCCCGACCAGAAACTTTGCTGCACTAGGGCTAACCCGGGCTATTTCCACACGGGCGTTCACCATCAAAAAATTATTTTAGCTATTTTTCTAATTAATGATAAGTTTTAATTATTTCGATATCTCTTAACAATTTCCACAAAAAATAAGCTTGAACAATTTTCAAACTTCATGGAAAATTTCTACTGGCATACAATAATTCTACAAATTTTTATTTTTTGATTATGATCGTTAGCCAGCCCTGTACCGCCAATATTTATGGTTTTGTCCATGAAAAATAAAATTGATGAAATTCAACTTTTCATAGCTAAACCATGAGAGCTGCGATGAAATGTCTCATGACAAAATCACTTGCCTAAAAATGAGGTACAAAACTCCCTTTAAACTCTCTTTTACAGAACCCATAGTTTGGTTTTTTAACAACTTTTGAACTCAATTTTATCAAATCTAAATGCAATTAATGGCGAATGCGAGTCTGACGATGAGAATATATTCCTGAAAACTAAAGGAGCTTTGAGAAAATTATATCAAGGTGTTCATTTAGTTCTTAACCACAAATGAGGTTTTTGTGAATAATAATGAACTAATATGAATTAATTTGCATATTATGGTTAATAAGCTGTAGTCTATTCACCTACTTTAAGTTGAACGAAAGTAAAAAATTTTGTCTAAAATTTTCTTTGTTTAATGAGTTAAATATTTCAATTCAATAATTTTATTAATAATAATATTAATCAGTTTAATATTATACTTTTTAATTCACCTCTTATGATGAAAATTTAACTATTTTGTTAGAAATTCCTTTTTGTTTTGTTACAAATTAATTTTTTCTGAAACCTGAAATAGTATTTCATTTTTAATTGAAAAAAAATTTATTGAAAAATCATCTTTTTGGTTGTGAATTAAACTATTTTGTAAAAATTCGTCTTTATTGGTAAAATTCAAATACTTAAAAATCTTACCTTTCTTTTTGAAAAACTACTTTGGTAAAATTTGATGTTTTTTCGTTTGATTTAAACCAGGGATTCGAATGAAATTAAGGTGCATTTTCTGACATCAAATTGTGTTTCGTTAAGGTTTTATACCGGAAGAAACGAAAAGGAAAGTAACAAAAATTTTGATCTGTTTTTTACATGCTGTTCTATATAAAATGTAGTTCCCACGTTATTTTAAAAGAAAGTAATTGCAGCCACATTAATTTTCGATATGTTTTTATACTGAGCTTTAATTCTAGACAAATTATTTTATACTTGTAAAGATAATTGACAAATACCCAAAAAGGCCCCTTTAATTTCGTTCGGGTCTTCAAATTAAACTGGTTTAAAATTCCATTTTTGGTTCATAATTATTTTCTTTCTTTAAAAATGCACCTGTTTGTTTGACAATATATTTATTTCATTTAAAATTCATCCTTGCATAAAAAATTAATCTTTGTAGATCGAAAATTCAATTGTTTTGTTGAACATTTGTCTTTTTGGATAGAGAATCCGTCATTTTTTAATGGAAAATTCACCTTTTGGTAAAAAGTTCTCTTTTTTACTTTAAAAATTATCTTTAATCAAATTTTTTGTTAAAAATTCTACTATTTAGTTGCAAATTCAATTCATCTTTTTTGGTTGAAAATGAACTTCTTCGAACTATTCTGAAACGCGCAAAAACGCAAAATAAATGGGAAATTTATGTTTAGCTAACCGATGTGTTACTTTCTGGGGGAAACTTAGTTTATGGATGGCCCCAAAGTTCGTTTAATCTTCCAAATTTACTTTTTTGATCTCAAAATAGTTTTTTTTAACTTGCTTAAGTTCAAAAGTTTAAAGGGTGAAAAAACTGAAGTTTAATTCCGTTTTGATTGGATTTAATTGAAAAACCTTTTTGTTTCTTCTTCTCCACTTGAAGGTCTTAAATGAATAATGATTTACTCCTGGAAAATGCCATCAAGAAAATGAGTCTTATTTAATAAAGTCCGAATACATAATAGATAATTTGGCGCTAGTACTTGGTCAGTACTTTGAAATTAAATGGAAAGAGCTAGCGTAATAATTTAGCGACTCCACTTTCATCCCGATTCGCATGTACTTACTTACTGCTATGCTTCTAAGACTGAGGTACTTACATACATACTAACTTGCCTTGCGAAACAGATGACCAAGTTTATTAAAGCTTGCTTCGAGAGCAACCTGAAAATTGAATCTGGATCTACTGAGTAGTTGTATAAAACTACATAAGATTACTATATCTGTAAGTATAAGCCGCTCGCTCCCATCTTCTCTTCTTTCCCCAAACCAACCCTCGGCGTAACTCTTCCACTTAGCAACCCCATTGCGGATGCATTCTGAATAAGGCATTCTGACGTTGGAGGTTTACCGATTTTCCGGGAAAAACGCCTGCAACGAAAGGAAATACTTAATGTTTGGCCTCAAAGTGTTTTCATCTGTCAGTCCTATAGTTTTACATCTATTAAGAATATTACTATTTAAAATCTCTGCATAAACTAGGTACTTTGGGTATTGACAAAAGATTTTCTTTTAAATATAGCATAATGAGCGTTGCTACAAAATTCCGAATTCTAAATTCATTCACTGTACCCTCCCTGACCAATTTGACATTATCCACAGGGGCGTCGGAACGATTTTTTTCATGGGTGGGCTCACCGAAAATATATTCAAAAATATAAATTTAAGGTAAATATCAGGTTTATTTTATTATTAGATTTAGTGTTTTGATGGTTGGGCGGAGCCCAACCATCTGATTTCATGGGTGGGCTCAAGTCTTATCCAGTCCACACGGCTTCAACGCCCCTGATTATCCATGACCGTTATAAACTTTTCTATCAAACATAATGCTATTTTCACATGTCTTGGAGATCAATAATGTTAATGCAAAAAAAAATGTTTCGGGTGTCGTTTAGAATAGAGCCCACCTCTGATTTTTTGGATACTCAGTATATTCATGCCTTTTGATGCGCTTTTTACGAAATCACAGTGAAAATTGGCGCAAATTTGATTTTCATGGTGAAAACCAAAAAAAAATCCCATAAAATCCTGTTTTTTTTAGTTTGGCTCGAGAACGATTGAACATTTTATGTTCAATTCATTTTTCGCGTAAGTGTAAAATTTTTCGAGATCTTTGAGGATGGAGACGAAAATTTTGCACTTAACCCCTGCCGAAACCAAAAGTACACTAAACTCTCGCTTTCAGTCCAGTTTCGGGGGCGGCCTTCAACTAGCCTTTCACTGATTTCGGGGGGATCAAAATGTAAACAGTGAGAGTCACCTGACTCGTTTC
>NC_046660.1:99262476-99264453 GCF_010883055.1 Belonocnema kinseyi | reverse complement strand
AGAATGAAAAGAAAGAGAGGTATCGAGACCTTATAAGGGAGTTGCAACGATTGTACCCGGAATATTCTGTTAAAATGATCGTCCTTATCATCGGCGCTCTTGAAGGTGCCATGCTTTCACTTGCTAATAGTCTAAAAAGCATCCCTGCGTGTCAACAATATGCTAGAACACTTGCGGGAAAAATGCAGAAGGCGGTTGTCCTTGTGTCGCTCCGTGTTCTTAGGGTCCACGAGGCTTTTGCTGAATCGTCGTATTGATTCCTTTACAGACTGTAACCACCTATCTCACGCTTGTGAGACGTGGTTATGGCTGAAATTTTACCGCGATTTCGCTGGAAGCGGGTGCAATTTTTCAGATTAGCACCCGCTCCCGGCGAAATCCTGCGGTTGTCCTTATGACAAATTTTTAGTTATATATATAAATGTTAAGAAATTCATTAGAATTCAAAGGATTTCTACAAATTTCCGAAGATTTCAAGATTTTTAACAGCCTTTAAAGAATTCAAGAACATTATTTATATTTTAAAATTACCTTAAAATGTTAAAAGTCATTTAAATTCTACCGAAATTCCTCAAAGATTCTTCAAAATTAGTTAAAATCTCTTAAATTCATTAAAAATAGCTTGAACTCTTTTAAATATTTTGAAACCTTTTAAAATTCGTTTATAAATTTTAAAATTCTCAAAATCATATAACTCCGGTTAAATCCCTTGAAATTCCTGAAAGCCTGTTTAAATACTTTAAAATATTTTTAAATTACATGAAAATCCTTAAACTCTTTTGATTTTTTTAAATCATTTAAAATACCGGTAGTGGGCGTTACTTGTGAACGAAAGATGTCCCATAGTTGGCCCGATGGTTGATCCATGTTTGGGCCATTGTTAGGCCAATAGTCCACCCAACTTTTCAAACCATATTAAATCCATTGAAATGGCACAAAATCCCTTAAAATAACTAAAAATCTCTTCGACTCATAAAAAGTATTTTAAAGTCTCTTGAAAATTCTTTTGCTTTTTTTAATTCTTCTCAAATATTTTAAACTTCTTTAAAATTACTTAAAAATTTTTTAAATTCATTTATAAATTTTGTTTCTTTTGTTATTAAAAAGAATGTTTAAATCCCTTTATGCCAATCTCCGGGGCGACTTTGGCCCAAATTTGGGCTGGTAGTCGGCGTTACTCTTTAACGAAAGATGTCCCATAGTTTCCCCGATGGTTTTTCCATGTTCGGGCCATTGTTGGGCCAATAGTCGGCCTAACTTCTTCAGAACTTTCTAAATCCCTTCATGCCGATCTCTAGGCCAACTTTGGCTCAGAGTGGGGCCAGTAGTCCGCGTTACTCGTTAACGAAAGATGTCCCATAGTTGCCCCGATGGTTGGTCCATGTTTGGGCCATTTTTGGGCCATTTTTGGGCCAACAGTCAGCCTAACTCCTTCAGAACTTTCTAAATCCCTTCAGGCCAATCTCTGGACCGACTTTGGCCTAGAGTTTGGCCAGTAGTCGGCGTTACTTGTTAACGAAAGATGTCCCATAGTTGCCCCGATGATTGTTCCATGTTCGGGCCATTGTTGGGACAATGATCGGCCTAACTTCTTCAGAACTTTCTAAATCCCTTCATGCCGATATCTAGGCCAACTTTGGCCCAGAGTGGGGCCAGTAGTCGGCGTTACTCGTTAACGAAAGATGTCCCATAGTTGCCCCGATGGTCGGTCCCTGTTTGGACCATTTTTGGGCCAACAGTCGGCCTAACTCCTTCAGAACTTTCTAAATCCCTTCAGGCCGATCTCTGGGCCGACTTTGACCCAGAGTTGGGCCGGTAGTCGGCGTTACTCGTTAACAAAAGATGTCCCATAGTACCCCGATGGTTGGTCCACGTTTGGGCCAACAGTGGGTCCTACGTTGTCTGCCAACGCTGGCTGTTTAAGTTGGACCGACATAAGTATCTTATAAATATAAAAGGTGGCCCAGATTTGGCTGC
>NC_046660.1:99248951-99262376 GCF_010883055.1 Belonocnema kinseyi | reverse complement strand
TATCGTGAAATTATAATGAATTGCTATGAATTACTTATCTTTGAGTACGTTTCCGGATTTCCCAGTAACTGCATATCGAAGCACAATTTTAAGAAAGTGTATACTTATATCAGGGTTGGCCATATTCGACGAAAAGATTTGGCGACACTGTAACTTTTGACAGAGATGACAGATCAAGTAATGACGTAGTGCTTTTGAAGCATCAGTCTAAGGAGATTTTTACCATGGAGCAGTACACTCCACGCACACGCTCTCAGATTGTTGACATTTACATTCAACAAAACAAGTCAATTGTGAAAACTCAACATGCATGGAGACTGGAAACTGGCCCGTACGAGTGCGATATTTTTATCCGATCGCCTTGGTTGTTTTTTATTTGGACGCTTGGGATTAGTAAGTGCCTAACCTGAATAAATCCTTTCATACAAACGATACAATGTAGTCGCAGAAGGCGCAGTTTTCACTTTATTTTTCTCCATGCACGTTGAGTTTTCACAATTTACTTGTTTTGTTGAATGTTCATTTTAACAATCTGAGAGTGTGCGCGTGGAGTGTACTGCTCCATGGCAAAAATCTCCTTAGACTGATGCTTCAAATGCGCTACGTAATTAGCCGAGAGGCTTTAGGCGTTAGGAATAAGGAATTTGAAACCTCTACTATAAGATTGGTTCTATAAAATTTAATGGATATTTTTTTCCGTGTAATTGCCCTAGTTGGCCCGATTTTCGTAATGGATATTGTACCAATAGTCGGATAACATGGTCGGGCCAAACTTATAATTTTGCCGTTGGGCCGACTTCTAGTAGTCATGGTTGGGCCAACCATGGTAGCCAATAGTCGGCAAACAGAGTTGGGCCATAGTTATCATTTTGGTATGTTGGCCAATGCCTGGGTGGAAAAGTCAGCCCAACTCCGAGACAGTTGGCCCGACTATGGCCCAATGGGAAATTCGCACTGAGAGATTGCAGGAGCCAGCAGTTCTAGGAAGACCGAGAACGGGGAAACTAAGAGCGAGTGTTTGGTGTATTATTACCTCTGATTTTTATGATACTCTGTATACTCATGTATTTTCATGCGCTAATTACGAACTTTGTAGTGTAAATTGGCGCAAATTGGATTATCGTGGCGAAAACCATGGAAACCCCATAAAAGTCATGGTTTTTCGAATTTATCTCGAAGGTTGGCTGGTTACAGAAATAATGTTTGTCAAACTCTGACTCCTTTCCAATGTCTCGGCTTTCAACGCCTCATGGGGGCGGAAAGGCACAACTGTGACCAATCACAGAAATAATGTTGTTCAAACTCCTACCCCTTTCCATCGTCTCGTGGGGAGACGTAAATTAAATCAAATAAATAGATATATAACGACAGTGATTGCTCACAGGAGTACTTACGTTTTCGGCAGAGGCTAGGCATACAATTTTCATTTTTATCGACAAATATCTCCAAGACTTTCACTCCTATGATATAAATGGATAGTACATAAAATATATATCATGACAAAGTATCATGAGAAGGACAATTTGTGCCAGTTTTCCCTACGATTTTCCTAATCAGCGCGTCAAAATATATAAATATATGGAGTATCAAAAAAATCGAAGAGAAGCGCTATTCAAAAGTTTTTACAATACTTCTTTCTAAATTTCTTTTAAAAACGTTTAGTAACAACAATCATACAGAATTTTATAAAAAGGTCATTCAAAAATTACGTAAAACGATCGGTGGGGAAGTAAAATCTTACAGTTTTATGTTTATGGGAGAGTTTCGGTTTGCTAGCACGTTTGAGCGCTTCTATGGCGCGCGTGTGTTGAATCTCATTTTTCGTGCTCGGATCTTTATTCTTTGCATTTGGAATCCTTGAATGAAACTTTATCAAAAAGATCTCCTCTAGATCGCAGTATTTATATGTGTCTTTATTTTCTGAATTTTTGATATAACCCACTGGATTAGCGTAACCCGAGCGAATTTTTAAAGTAGTGCCACTTTGGAAGAATCTGATGTTGGGGGTCCGAAGGGGGGGGGGATCTCTGAGGTGCACACATTTGGAGCGTCGGTCGGCATCTTCAGTCTGCACTTTGTGTCTAAATTATACGTTTAGAGAAATAGGAGTGGGGTATTTTACACCAAGTCCATACGGAACGTAACAAAATCCGTTACTTGTGAAAATTAGAAACTGTCTTTTTACCAGCATTTTATAAGTAGAGTATATTGGTATGTATAATTACATTATTTTTAATTTATTTTGATAATATTGTATTGAATATAATGATGCCTCGTACGAAGAACAGCACAACTTTCCTGTGAGTGCATGCTATTTGCCCGTGAGTTGTGCTACTCTTCGTACTTTACCTGAGGAAATGGATATCAGAGACGAATTTGTTGACAATAAAATGTTTAAACAGAACCTCTGCAATTTGTGTCGCAGTTATCTTGACCATAAAACATTTTACAAGTGCTTATGGTGTGACAAGGCGATATGCAAGGAGCATGTAGCTAACATATGCTGCGAGTGCGCAAATATCTTGTAAATATCTAGTTTATTGCATTCAATAAAAACAAAATTAGAAAATTTCTGTTGTTTATTCATTTTATACTCATCAATATTATCTATAAAAAGCATTTTTTGCATTGTAAAATATATTTCTTTTTACGACATTCATGATAAATTACTTGAATAACGTTTTATCGCTACACTAAAAAACGCTTCCTTTCGTAGTTTAAAAAAACAGTGCTAAAAGTTCTGTAGGTTTTGAGGACATTTTTATCGTAATACTCGCGCTGCGCTTTAGTTTTTTGGCAGAATTTGTAATTGTATATTTTCTGAACCACCTTAAAATAAATAAAAAACTACAATCCTTTTTTCGGACATTTTTTTTATCTCGCGTTGTTATGCTAAGAATAGGATTTTTGTTTTCATATTATTTTTTATGGGTAAAGCAAAATATCTCAGAAGTCATAGTAAAAACTTGATTTTCGGATTCCTGGCGTCTTAAAACATGGAGATCCGTTGAAAAACTGTTCAGTTAAATTTCGTACAATTCTAATACTTTCTTAATCATAAACGATGATATTTTTATAAGAAATCTTCAACAAAATAGTTCAGTTTTCAACCAAAGAAATTTATCTTCAACCAAAAAAGCACCCAAATCTTCCATGAAAAGTGTACAATAGTTGATATTTCCATAAAAAATATTTTCATTTTCAATAAAACATAAATGGATTCAACCAAAAGATATGAATTTTCAAGAAACTGGCTGAATGCTCTACTGGAAAATATGAATTAAAAAAAAGTTAATTTCCAATAAAATTATTGAATTAAAAGGTTTCTAATAAATGAAATTTCTATAAAGATTAAGAGAAGTTGAATTTTCACCCCAAAAATAAAAATTGTCTACCAAAAT
The DNA here is from genome assembly GCF_010883055.1 of Belonocnema kinseyi. Lineage (NCBI taxonomy): Eukaryota > Metazoa > Arthropoda > Insecta > Hymenoptera > Cynipidae > Belonocnema > Belonocnema kinseyi. Next base: position 99,258,975 of record NC_046660.1, on the reverse strand, counting down.
AATTTAATTATTAAGCCAAAAAATGCTTTTTCAGCATCAACAATAAATTTCAAGAGAGTAACATTTTCAACCAAACAGATACATTTTTAACTAAAAAGATTAGAATTCTACCAAAAAACAACACATTTTTAACCAAACAATATAGTGTTCAACTAAAAAAGATTAATTTTCACTGCAAAATGGAATAGTTAAATTTTCAAAAAATTAATTTTCAATAGAAAGAAAACAAATTTTCATCATTAGGAGAAATACTAATACAGCCAAAAAAGATGTATTCTCAACGAAAAATGTAATACTTTATATCCTAATTAAAAATATTTTAATTTTTGATCAAAAATAATTGAATTCAAAGAAAAATAAAGATTTTTGAATAAAATACAAGATTAAGTTTTTCCCCTAAAAGGATGGATTTTTGCCAAAATCCATGAATTTTCAACCACAATGATGAATCTTCAACCATAAAATTAAATTTTTAACTAAAAAATTGAATTCTCGACCAAACAGATGAATTTTCGACCATGATCATTAACTTTTTTCATTTAGTTCAATCCTCAACGAGATTGTTGAATTGTTAACTAAAAAAGATTGTTCAGTAAATAAAGAAAAGAAAATTCATCGAGAATGTTTAACTTTCATGACAAAAACATGAGTTTTCTATCAAACAGTACAATTTTTTAACCGAAAATAAAGATTTTAAATAAAGAAAAGGTAATTTTCAACCCAAAAAGATGAATTTTCAATTATTTATTTGAATTTTCAACCAAAGCGATAATATATCAATAAAAATTTTAACCACAAAATGAATTCTTAACTAAGAAATCTAGCAAATTAATAAATAAAAAATTGTTGGTTTCGAAGGGTCCCTCCATAAATCTCGTGACAGTGAAAGGGTGGGAGAGGGGAGATATGACCGTTACAATTTGTACACAGATACGGCATTTTTTGCCGTATTTCAATTTTGTAGTATAGCATTTTTTGCCGTATTTTAATTTTTTACTCTGGTATCTGTCACAGAAGAGTGATTGGTCACATCTCAAAAACCTTTCCCAGCTGGCCCTTCAAACGAATACTTGATAATAAGTGGTCACAGAAGAGTGATCTGTCACATCTCGAGCCTCTTTTCCAAGTCTTTATTTAAAAAATACGCAAAATATTGTACAAAATATTTTATTTGTTCTTTATTTCTATATTATTAATGATGAAATTCACAAAAAAAGATATAATTTTCCCTTCCTAATAGGAACAGAGGGAGGAAGCAATATACAGCAACTTAAATATATAAAAAATAAATACAGTTAAAACTGTGATTTCCTCTACCGATATCAAAATATTTAAAATTAAATCCTTTCATAGCTTAGGCTTTAGGCTTAGATAGATTGCGCAAAATACTTTTCATTTTTATCTTCCTAATAACCGTCAGAATTTGCTGCAAGGTGAATCTGGACTCGGGAAGAGTCCTGATATGAAGCCATTTCTCCCTGGCCAAACGTTCAGGCAAATGCGAGTACTTCTAATAAAGTTGGATGCAGCGGCGGGTTATCATTGATCGTGGTCAAATCCAATCAGTGATTCTAAGCCCACCTTAGTGATATCCGCTGAAGTGGAATCGTCTAGCGGTATATACAAATACTCATGTAAAGGACTTGAATGATACTTAAGCAGCGAGGCTGACCCGTACCCGTGTACAGACCTCTCTTTCACCGGGGATTCAAATTAAAAAGGCATAGTACAATAGTATTTAACCGCAGATCTACGTTCATTAAATCCTAAGCGAAGCGACAAGAGAATTGAAGCCCTTGGGGAATAAGAAGAGTTACATTATTACCTGTAACAAAATACTGTTTTTTATAATAGATATTGTGCAGTCATTCGTCGCTATACCTCACTTCCATATAAGAGAAACTTTATACATCATATTCATCAAACTGCTCCAAAATCTTACTTCCTTGTTTATTCCCTCGGCAAAATATTTGGTTAAGTTGACAAAATGATTATTCTTTGAAATAAAGCATATGGTTATTATATGGAAAAATTATTTAGTTGATTTAACATTCGAGTTTGGTGGACTTAACACAAGTTTTGTTCACTTCACCTAACATTTTTCAAATCAGCCACGCATACAGTCAACCAAACGATTTTGAAGATTGAATGAAATTTGTATCTGAATGTAAAAATCATGAGAACAAAGCACATTCGCAAATAAAATATTTATTAGTATAAAAGCAAACATTGAAAATTATATTTTAATTTTTTTATGTTCCTATTTAAATTTTCAATATTGCCGTCATATATGCCATCATAAAATATTCAATATTTTGTGGAAGCCAGAGGTAAAATTAACGTTCAACAACGATGCACAATAACTTTTAACAGATTATCTTTTACTGAAATCCCCAAATGCGCAGGATGTGAAAGCTGTTTTAATCGATTTCAGACTGGAAAACTAAACTCATAAAACATTTCCATGTCCTGGACTAAATTTTCAAAGAACGAGCTTTCAACTTCATATAATTCAAAACGACGTGAGGTATATTTTTTATGATTTTGCGTGTTTTTTAAACGCAAATATAACGAATAGAGTATGTTTTTACTTAGACCTGTCTCTCTGGAAATTGTTTTCACCCGAATAAGTATAGGTTTAATTTATTCTTTTTTATAGTCGAATTTAGAGAGAAAGTTTTAGAATAAGCATGTGCTACCGTAGATGAATACTAACTATTTTCCATAGTGGCAAAAAACTAAATTATTTGAGAACCAACTAGGAGAATTTTCAAATTAATAATGAAAAATCATAGAAACTTTTCTCAGAGAATTATTTAAAAGCTTCGACTATGCACTTTCAAATAAGCCTTTGCGAAAGTTATTGTAATGCTCCTTTTCTTACTTAAAACTTCTTAAAGTTTAAGAGAATAAGATGAGATTTCTTTCTGAAATGATAGGTTCATTACTCTTCTCAGAGAATTCGTCCTAATGTACGATACAATTTTATTCTATTGTAATTTTTTAATATGCAATATATTGAAGATAAAGTTTTTAATTAACATAAATATTTGTTATTAAAACACATTCTAAAAATCACTTAGAAAAAGTATTTCTTATTTTTATCAATAATTTTTTGATTGAATATATGCGTAATATTTATAATTTCAAAAAGAGTACATCGTCGATATATTAGTTGCATAAGATCGGAAGCCGCACAAGTAGAATAATTGAAATTAGGATTATGTTTTTACAAAAGTTTCCTTCGCAACCAATATAGCTTAATTATTCGTTTCACTGAACTTTCTGATTTAAAATTCAATTAAATTTATGTTTATCTAAAAGGAAATATCATGGTTTATTATTTAGAATCGAAAATTACTGCCAAACTTATTTTTAATTGTTGTGAAGAGGAATATTCTGACTTTATTTGAAGTAACTAACATGAGTGTGTATAAAATTTAATAATTAATACAAATTTATCCTAATGGCGATTTCATGCATTTTACTGTTAGAGAATTCTTAAAATTCAAGCAGTTAAAACAGTATTCTGAGTTTACTTTTTTACTCAAATTGTGTACTTTTTACTATATAATCGACAGATGCTAAAAACTATAGATTCCTCAGATAAGAGTTAAAAATCTCGATCTAAGCTATATGTAAGTCACTTTACATATATTGATATATTTAACTTTATAATTCTAACCTGATTTTAATATGAATAAATCACCTACACTGTAAAAAAGCTTGATCAAAACAAAATTGAATGTGAATTATAATATTTTTAAACACAAGCTTATGATTAAAGTGGGAGTTAGAACGAGCACACTTTTAAATTATCCTATTTGAATTTGAATGCACACCGTACATGAAATTTAGCTTACATGAATGGAAAAAAATTCCCATACATGTACATTCAAATGCAGCCAGAGTTTTTTTTAACAATTTTGAGTTGTAAAATTATGATACCACTGTATGTTCTATGTATATTAAAACGTTGAACATTTCTAACAGTGTAGTCGTTAGTTTAACGGGGAAAGTCTACAACGGGGAAAAACGAAATATTACAGGAAGAAAACTTTTAATCGATTAAAATTATTTATTAAAAAATTATTTGATTGATATTCCTGTTAACAGTTTTTATATTTTACATGTACATAATGTCGTATAATAATAAATATTTATTTAGAAAAAGAGAGTTCAACATTTTTTTATGTGTAACTTATGTGTATGGCTTTTTCATCGACTATCAACTCGAAGATTTAGCGTGATGGTTAAGAAACCCGATTGCTAGGCGATAGATTTAGGTATAGATGCAGGTGTTCGATACTTCATAGCGCTAGAAATTTTATTTGTAATATAATGTTTAAAAATGAAATATATGTATATATACATATATATTTACTCAAAATAGGGCCATTATGATTTAAAATCAAAATACTCGCAATCAATTCGTATTTTTGTTTTTTAAATACCTTTTTTGTCATATCAATTAAATATTCATCAGGTAACAGAAAGGGTCTAGACAGGGCCTTACTAATCATCGGGCGATAAAAGGGCACTCTCGTTAGGGCCTGCTCAGAAGTTCTAGATAGAACCTGGCTTAAACAGCGTTACAGAACTAGTCAGGCCCTATCCATTTTTCCCGACGAGCGCCCGATTATAAATAGGAAAATCTAGCCAGGGCCATACAAAACCCCGATTAGAATTTCTACAAGGGTGCTAGCTTAAAAGAATTAGAGAACCGTAATCAAAATTTTCAAATCGTATATGAGAGTGTTTCATTGGAAATAATTTGTATATTAATAAGTAATGATTCGTATAACTAGAAAAGACATCGGATGGTACGTTTTCCAGTTATTCAAATTATGAGTATAAGTCAATAGACTTCGTGGGGATAAGGTGTATCGAGTTTCGATTCCGTTCTTCTCAGGCGTTTTGCGTTCAAGTTATGGTCGCGGTATCAAAGAGATAAGGTTTTTCTCGGATATGAAGGATTCCTCGATAATGTGAAGTAGTTAATAAAAATAAAATCAATGTTTCTTTTTATTTCATTCTTCGGTCGAATTTTTATTCACTTATGTAGCTTACGTTTTATCATAGTTCTGTTAAAACCTAGATCGAGGAACTGAAATTATTAGGTGTTTATATTATTATATTATTATTATATATTATTGAAATCACGTTTAAACAGGCATAAGATGGTTATTGTCCAACATGGCAAAGGCATTTTTTGGTTAGAGTTGGAGTTTTATTTGGTTAATTTTGCACGCGGCTGTCTCAGTATATATCATCAGTCACGGGCGCATTTTTATAATGCAATCAAGTGATCTGATGAGAGCAGTGTGTTCCGACATATTGGACAAAGCCTGGTTTTTACCCCATCATTGACGGACTGGGTTGCAGTCAAGTACACGATCTTGTATGTTATAAAAACATTTCTGTGTTGAAATGTTGTCACAGGCTTATACTGCCCAACATGTCGATGGTATTTTTGGTTAGAGTTGAATTTTTATTTGATCATTTTGCACGGGTCTGTCCCGGTATATATCATCAGTCACGGACACATTTTTATAATGCAATGAAGTAATCTCATGAGAGCAGTCTGCCCAGACATATTGGACAAAGCCTGGTTGTTACCCCATCACTGACGGACTGGGTTGCAGTCAAGTACACGATGGGGGGACCTACAGCTTAAGGTGGGTTCCGAACCACCAGAACCTCGGTAAAGGTACATTGAAAAATTTCTAGAGGTACTAGCTCAGGGATCGAACAGGTTTCGAACTTTCTTACCATTAAGAGACATATAAATACAAGCAAATTTTTCTACGTCTTAAAATGTAAAAAACTGTGCTTTTACGGTCCTTACATATTTCTAGAAAAAAGCATATACTTCTTCCTATTCTGATTGAAAAAGAAGAGGAAGCGAAAACAATTTGACAGTCCCCTCTATTAAGTAACCTTGTAGCAACTCAGCCACTTAAAAATTCGTACATACTTAAATTCGTGAAAAAAGCGGTTAAAACCCGGAAAGTAAATAATGAGGTAACCCTTTCCCACCACTTGGTGTCGCCTAAGACCAAAAGCCGATTACACGTGTGGAAAGCGTCCCTCTTAATATGCGCGAAGTGAAAATAAGGTCGGTGGGTGACATTCCATCCAAACACGGATTTCTGGTATAAGTTACGGGTACGCGTTTCGTACGTTCCGAGGGGCGTCAAATGCGAGAAACGCTACGGGCCTTGCGACGATCTCGACCGCAGATACGAGGTGGGTACCGCGGCCACGCTTGAACGCATGCTAAGACTCTGGCCGGGCGGGCAGATCGTGGAATTCGCTTGGTCCAGGAGGCCCCACAGGCATCCGCGGGAGCAGACAAGGGCAGGCGAACCCGGTTATTCCATGGCGAACACCAGCCCGAGCATTGCTAGTTCAGAGTTTCGAGTTGCGAGATCGGCAACCGCCCCCGTGAACCAGGAGTGGCGGCAGGTACTGGGGGTGGGAGTTGAGTGTCGAGAGGGGCGATTGGTCGGCAAGGGTGTTCTCCAAGCACAGTCGGCGGCAGTTGGGGGTGGTGACGACGCGGCTCGGGGTTATCGGGTCGGGGGTTGGAAACGACACGACCGATCCACGGCCGTCCGTGGAGGAGGCAGTAGCGACGGCGGTGGAGGTGGTGAACATAAAATCCCTCGCACATGCCTGGTGCATTCATTAGAGGGGATGTGCCCGTGCAGTGTACACGTCGACCTGCATCGTTCTCGCTCGCAACCCTCTCATTGCAGTGCCATCCCTCACGCTGTAATCGCGTTTCGCGACGGCACTCTTGCTCTCCTCAGTCTTGTATAAACCACCCGACATCTGCTGTTCGCGAGAAACGTCAAGTTGTTACTAATCGCGCTCAATTCATTGATCGATGATCAGTTTTTAAATTCCTTCGCCTTAGAGTTTCTGACATTCTTAGACAGACGAAGGAAAAGATTTAAGAAATTAGATATTGTTCAGTGCAAGTTTCCCGTTTCAAAGAAGAAACCACCAATCCAGATCCAACGCCATCCGAAGATACAGTCTTCTCTGAAGATCAACATCACGCAGAAAGAGGACCTCTTGGCCTGCGGCGCCGGCATCGGGGCCGCCGGATTTCATGTTCATGAATTTTTGTAGGCCAGGTAACGATACGCTCGACACCTTGTTGGAGCGTGTTGATTTTTATATAAATACCTGTTTTAAGCGCACTTAGTTAATTTTCTTGATCTTGAGGAGAGGCTGACGAGAGTTCCAAACTCGCGCGGGAAACCCATAGACTTCGATTCACGATACGCGCACGTGTTACCGAATCGCTCAGAGCTCTCTCTGACCAACTTCCAAACACCATGCTTACATAAAATAGTATGTTTTCGGGTTAAGGGAATTTTTTGTGCTTTCTCCGAAAATGATAAATTGCAAGAGGGATCAAGTTTGCCAAACACAAATGGATAAGCTCCTCGATGATTGCTGCGATCCTACCTAACGCACGACTGGAAAACATCCGAAAAATTTTTTAAGATGTTAAATTACAATCAAAATCGTTTATCCGCGGAACGTAAGTCATATTTCACAATAAATTGCACTCGGAATTCAATTTCAAAATCTCGCTCTCTTGACAGTAATATTGATCTACGTCCGTCCAAATCGACGGAAAGAATAATATCTGAGCCCTGCTGTTCTAAGTAAAAAGGAAGTAACTATCAAAATCAGCAAACAAAGAAAATAGACGAATACGTTAACGCAGTAACTTAAGTTTCTAACTTTCTCGAGCTCTTTCGCGAAGAACACAGCATCGGTAAGATTTTAGTATAATCACTCTATGTATTTATTCAATGATAGATGTCACAAGACTCGGCGACTTCTACGGAAAAAGGCAACAAGTCGTATTTGCACCTTATAACGTAGATATCGGCTAAAAAATCAGGGGGTATGTTTCCGGACCTCAGAGTTTCTCGCTATTTTTTCAGTGATATAAAAAACTCATATTTAAGATGTTTTTGTTGTGGCCTTTTTTTTAACGACATAGCCATAATAACTTCTGTCTTGTTGCTTTTGGCCCGAGTTCTCGGAATCGCATCAACCGAGAGACGACAGACGTGATTCGATTTCGGAATGCATTGTATGAGAGCGAAACCGTTCGAGTAACTTCGATTTTCAAATATCGTTTGTTGAAACCCAGAGAAAATGCAACACATTCAAATTCGCGTCAGCTTCAACATTGACATGCAATATCGTCTCGCCTTTGCAAAATAAGAACCTCCTCTGCTGTTCGGTAAAAGTGAATTCCGGTGAAAAAAAATCGGATGTTTCCCTACGTTAGCCTTGCAAGATCGCATGTTGAACTTCAATTTCGACGTTTTCATAGTGATTACATTTTATAGAATTGAATTTCATGTTCCCTCGTTTAGCGGCCTGCCGATGCCGAGTCGATACTCGCCATTTGTTATACATACAATGCGTTTTCTGCAAGGAAACTCTCGTCGTTTGAAGGTCGGTCCTTCAAAGGCAGTCCCTCCTCTTGTGTCACTATCGTTGTTCAGAAAAAATACATTTATTTTCATTATCGAGAGACCACTTTATTTTTCGTGAAAAAATTCTGAGTATTTTTTCTTGACTTGCAATAAAAATAAATCTGCTTTAAAAATAATATGCCATTAGTCGAAAAAATGTTGCTAAAAGAAGTGAGAGATCCACAAAATTTTCAAGTAGATACTTAAAACTATTTGAACTTCATAATAACGATATAATCTCATTAACTCGGTTGATAAATCGGTGAATTCATACTGGCCGTTCTGCCTAATTGAGCTTGCACAATACACGCGCTTCAACTGAAGATCGACTATGAAGATCAACCTAGGAAGACGGATATGTAATGTTTCCGCTATCCCATACCGGTGCTTTTCTCGTATAACTCATTTTCCGCGGCTACGAATCACTGCACTAGGCGGAAAGAATGGGCTATCGATCGATGCAACTTCCGGTCTGTACGGTCGAAAACAAGGTCGCACTCGGAAGATCTATGCATATATGTATATTTTATCAACGCTTCAAACACGAAGGTACGTTATTGTCTTGGAAAGAATTATCAAGATTCAGGAAGCTGGATATTTCAGATACCTAAGAGGTAAAATCTTGAATATTTGCAAGTTTGATAAAAGATGCACACAAGCTTTTATAACCGAGAGTTATAGATATTATAAAGACAGCAGTCTTGGCTTTCCCTTATACCGAAAATTGCTTATATTCTTATGATTAAAATCGTAAGAAGGTGAACGACTTATGATGATTGTAGTAATATTAAGGAGTGATGTTTTAGGCTGTTCTGAGCTTTCTAACAGGGGGTGTCGAAAGTTATTAAAATTATCATATTTCAAATGTATGAGAGTGTGAGACTTGAATAATTTTACCAACAGTGATTATGAAATTATCCAACATGGGAATATTAGTGATTGTTGGTAATATATGCTGGCAATCTGAAGTAGAAGAAGCGCAGAATTATGAAATTTTCTAAATACCGTACTAAGAATAAAATTCCTGCTCTGAAAATTGTTTTGGAACAGGATTCTAGCCGTACCTCGTGCGTGAATTTTAGCTTTTTTTCTTATAATTTCATTTCCTCAGCTTGCTATGGCTTGCCGAGTTAAATTTCGCGTTCTGTTTTAAACAGAAACGGCAGTGAGACTATGCTCAGCGATAAATTCCCTGTTCTCAGATATTAATCCAATTTTTCAATTAGCATGATAATTTGAGAGTAGAATAGTGACACGATTCACGCCAGGATTATTGGTAATAAAATGTTTGATATTAATGGTTGTAAAAGGTTAAAACTTGTTCCATCAATTACAAATATATTCAGGTTACTACAATGCGGAACATAAATCTTTATGTATTCGGAGAAATCTATATAAAAGTTAATAGAGTAAACTTAAATCTTGAAGAATATTGCATTTACTTTGAAGCCTTTGTTCAGATGTAGATATTTCAATGAAATGAGGACGCTCAATTTCGTTTCTTATAGTAA
>NC_046660.1:99240760-99248851 GCF_010883055.1 Belonocnema kinseyi | reverse complement strand
ACGGAATTGAAATAATCAACCAATTCATCAAGTTTCTTATTAACTAATAAGATAAGGAAACTTGTGTCGTAATTTTATTAAAAAGTAAAAAATCTTAGTAATCAATTTAATTATTAATATAATACACCATAACTTACTATAATTAAGAGAATCAAAACCAGCAGAAATGAGAAGCTATCACCAGGGTAATAAATTGAGTCCTCCTAATTCAATATTTGGTCAGCGAATACAGAGAACTCGAGTTTTGACTCTATTAGACGGCAAAGCATACTCTCTGAATATGAAACAACCTCTCTGATTATACATATAACAGCTATACAGATACGATTTTCTAAAGGTAATAGGAGATTGCATAATATTTTTAAAATTATCTCGAGCATAGAAACAAAAAATATATTTTTCTGGAAGTGTTTGCATATTTAGGGAAAGGGTTAGAGCACTCTGCCTATTCTGTAGTATAATGTATGGACCATATGCATATAAACCGTAGAATATTTTACATTAGATTTATTCTGTACATTACCAGGCGGAAATATTATATACAGTTTATATATAGCGTGAAGTATTATATATAAAGTTTCACACTATATATAAAGTATATCGAATTTTTCCGCCTGGGTTTTCATCTAGTCTTTTCATGAAATTGTAATTTTCAAAATTTATTCATACATATCTTTCAACGCAGTCTCTGAAGGGTGTAGTCTAGTTGGTAGGCTAAAAAAGTAGGCTATTTTTGTGCATTTTTTGTGAGCATGCTATGGAAGATATGGATATAAAAATTGATAGGTATGATAAATAATATCTTGAAATATGAAATCAAAATTTTTTTAATTGATTTGTTCCAAGTTTTGTATACAAAATACGTATTTGAAAGGAACGCCATAATTTTGAGGCAGGTCGGGGGCCACATGATATCTCGGCAACGGCTTATCAAAAACAAAAAAATCAGAGTGTTTTAGATTTAATATAAAAGTTGCTACAAAATGACGTATGGATATTAATTTTTAATTAATTTTGTTAATTTTAATTAATAAAAACCAAAGTAATCGAAAAAAAATGATTTGGCTGTTTTTTGTAAAAAAAAGTATAGTAAAAATCAAAATTTAACATGATGATAGGTCATTTTGTGAGAACTTATGTGTAGAATGTGTGGTCAAAATTTCAGAAGGATCGGCCAGGGATCTATCGGCTCAGGTACGCGCGGTCAGGTAGTACGCTTATACTGCTCAGATTTTGAATTGATTTTTTCAACTTATTTTGTTTGTGCATGCACCTAAATTTTTCCACTGGTATTCAAATTTTTAAACAAATTTGAATTGCTGCTATTCGTTTGAAATCATTTTTAATTAGAAACTTTTAAATAATATTTTTCAACTGTCCAAATTACGTGTTTTATTCTTATAATTTGTTTGATTTTTAATCCAGATAAGGTAAATGCACTGGTAATCGTCAATACATTAGTTATCGTCAGATGTCCCAATATTTTTCGTATAACAACGCTCGCTCTTGCCGCGTGTGATAAAAACTGTGATTTTAGGTAAGTTGAAATATATTTGTTTAAAATTAGTATTTTTTTCTCGTGTTAATACTTTTTACTTGCCTGACGATAACTAACGCATTTGAATAATTTGAATCTTAATCGTGAATAAAAATTGACTCCAATCAAATATCATGTTAAGTGATCAAAATTGAAGGATGTTTTACATACAATTATAAGCATTTTTAATTTCCAATGTGACTTAAGTTGACGATTACTAGTGCATTTACCTTAGTTTTATTTTAGTTTTTTTTTATATTAAAGTAACCTTCCCAGTGATTGTTAACTTAGTCCTAGTAATAGCAATGCCATTTTTCTTCCTTTTTATTTAATTTGAATGAATGTCATTTCTATTTTTTATGATAAAAAACTAAAAATAAGTGGGTTTTATCTATATTTTATTTCTAGCAACGTCACGATTACTTGGACAGATATCTTATCTGCTAGTTTCCAATATTATATCTAGTTTCGTTTTCGAAATTTGAAAAAATGAGAATAATCGACTAAATTGAACGAAAGTATCATTTTTAAAGGATATTTCACAAATTATTATTTTAACAAACTATTTTTGTCGTTTTTTTTTTTTTTTATTCATTTAAGATAAAATTTTAATTCAATTTTTTATAAATATATTTTTGGTTCAAATTGTTTGGTGAATAACAATTTTTTCTTTTCCTTTTTTCTATGATGTCTCACGGTCATTGGAATAATAATTCAGTTTGTGGTGTATTAGTTTGAAAATATAAATGTGATTTATATTTTTAAATATTTAAAAATGGTCAGTTTGGCCAACAATTTAGTTTGTAAGATATTTTACTAATATTTTATTATTTGGGATAACCATGTTCTTAGTTACTGGTTATTATTTAGCAGTGCCTGCAGCTAATTGAGTTGTTGTAAAGCTCATAAACCTTAGAAATCGTATGTAATATATTGTTCAAATTTCTATTATTGTAGATTTCAAAGAAGGTCAATTCTGTCTTGTAAACTTTTTCGTGTAATGCATGGTATTCGATAGAAATGAAAATTTTCATTTTTAATAACAAACAAATAATTTCACTCAAAAATGAACACAAACCTGTTTTTAGGCTGAAAATAGCGGTAGGGCATCCCTAAAACGGTGGGTGTTCAAACACTTTCGGGTTGTATCGTGATTTTTTTGAAAGCTAATCAGTTCAGAGATTTTTTTAATTCTCTATTTCATGTATATAAAACAAAGAATATTTATAGTATTATTTTATTTTAAAGTAATTTTACTTGAAATCTGCTTCCTTTTAAATTCATCTAATTCACATTTTCCCCATTTATTTTTAAATGCTTATAATCAGAAAATTCTTTATTTTATATTCTTCGTTTTTCACTTTGTTTACTTTGCAAGTTGCTAAATTCAGTGTGATTAGATTTCCCATATAAATTCAAAATCTAAGAATAAGTATTGGGAAAAATCAGAGCATTATTGACCAACAAAATTCAAATGTGAAGGAATAACCTTGATTTTACTTACTCCAAAAGTAACTTTTTTTGGTTAACGTACTGCATAAATGTTTTATAATCGAGTGCTTTAAAAAAAATAGTCAGGCATTACAACCCATTTCAGTTCAGACTCAGTTTCCATGAACAGAATTCGTAGAAACGCGAGTAGCGAGCTGAAATCAATTTTAGGAGCTTCGCCGTGATTTCCATGAATTATCTTCGTTACCGTGGAATCAAGCAAAGGGCTGCTGCTATACCATATGTGGATCTATCATATATGATGTTCAAGCCGAATCTGATTTTCAACCTAAATTCTCTACGAGTAGAGGCTCGGAATTACGAATTTTGAAATTTCCGGCAAAATTGCATTTCCCAGTAATAGATTTCACCGCTAGGCGGCTCTAGTGCCTTCAAAATCCACAAGTGCTAATATACATTCAAGCTTCTCATAATTATTTTATTAAAATCGACATCTTTGCATTATTACATTTAAAAATTTGAGGAAAAGATTATCCTAAATTCTTAACTCTATTTCAACGTTTACTTGATACTTACTTAATTGCCTGGAAATTTGTTCTAATCTACAAAAAAAACGTAATTTAAAAAAAGAAGATATTTATATGTTCCGCAAGCCCCATAAAGTTTCACGCGTATTTCCCATTAGGAAAAAATACATTTTTGTGAATTAAGTTGAAACTCATTATTTCTTTTCACAATTATAGCCATAAAGTACGAGTCAAAACTTATTCTTTTAAAATCATCCCCATTAGTCTGTTTTATAGGGTCCCGAAAAAATCTCATAACTGAAAAAAATGGGTTCTTCGAATGTTTGACGCTAATTATGCTTTTTTGCGGTTTTTAAATGCAGATTGTTTAAAATACATAAAATACTACTTTTTGGTGATAATTAGACGTCTATATGGATTGTTAAAATAATTTATTATTGTTTTAGCAATTTTATCTTAGAATAGAGTTAGAAAGTAGTTGCTTTCCCGAATTTTTCAACTTATTTCCAACTTTTCAATTAGAGTACGGTAAGAATTAATTTAAGTTAAAAACATCATTGTTTAAGCAATTTAGTATTATTTACAACATCATTATCTTAAAATAACGCAAGAAAATTGCAGTTTGTTCTATAAAACTCCTTACTCGCCCACTTTTCAATTAGGGTGAGATAATAATTAGTGAAATTTAACTAACATAATTGACTAAACAAATAATTATTGTTTATATATATATATATATATATCTTCTCATATAGAAATACTTTTTAGTAATTAACAAATAATAGATAAACATAAACAAGAATCATTTTCTTAATAGTATTACATTTGTTTGAAGTGAATCATGTGTACTCTTTCGCCAATGTTTAAAAAAAATATTCATTTAAACAAAAAGCCTATCTTACAGTAGAGATAAAAATAAAGGATGGAGAAGTTAGGAGCATGTGGGAGTAGTAGGCCTGCAAATAACTTGAAAAAAATGTTGTTTTAAATTAGAACACAAAGTTTATTGTAAAGCGTAAGAAAAAATTTGGAATTGCACATACTTTACTGTGAGTGCCCTCCACGCTCCTTCCCTAAAGAAAATGCGTTATCATCGATGAGAATATATATGTGTGTGTGTGTATGTGTAGAGAGGGGGGGGATTGATTAAAAAGGCTTAAATCAAATAATTAGTTAATCATAACAGTTAGATATCAATTATACAACGATCTTTTTTTCGAAGAATATATCCACAAGGAAAAAGGCGATTTTAAATAAAATGATTCTCTATGATGTTTATATATTATTTTTCATAACAGACTAGCCAAAGAAAAGTTACAAATATAATTGAAAAAAGGCAATTATTTAAAGTAAGACAAACATTTTAAAATTTCGGATAAAACGGCAACTATCTAGTATTGATATAGGAGAAGTTAGTTATAAAAATTTTAATTTACTTAAACAATTATGTTTTCTAAATTGCATTCATTATTACTTTACTTTAAGTACAATGTGGACAGAATGTTGAAATTTTCTGGAAATACGGCAAATATCTAGTTTTATCACAGGCAAAAATAGTTATAAACAATTAGGCGTTTTAAATCACATTAAATAATCCCTCGCTTTCAGCAAAAAATGGACGAAATGTTGAATATTTCAGAAAATAACCATAACTTTCTAGAATTATTCAAAGACAATGTTATTAAGAATAATACTAAATTGTAAAAAAATATTTTTGTAAACTTAAATTAATTATTTCCTTATTCTAATAGTAAAGTTGGAAATAAGTCGAACAATTCGGAAAAAACCGGTTATGTCTTGGGTTCGTCTCCAAGGCATCGATGTCTGGCTGCGTATCAAAAATGAGTCGAGACATAAGCGTTCGTCTTACTTTTATGGCCACGACAGGAAAAACGGCTTTTACTTGTCTCAAGTCGATCCTTGTCTTGGCGAAGACGCCGTTTACTTGTCTCAAGTAAACCTGCCTCTATAAGAACCTTTTTCGGCTCATAAATGAGATTAAAATTGATGAATGAAAAATTTGTAATTATTAAATTAGTTATTTTTAAATAAAAAATTCAGAATCTGTGGATCTGAACGAGTATAACCCTTTAAAATTGTCTTCAAACAAATGTTTTTGATTGGGGGCAATTCAAGTCGAACTCAAATCGAAGCATTTTTACTCAGGTTATAACCAATTCGTACGAAACAAGCAACAAAAAATCATAATG
Source organism: Belonocnema kinseyi (assembly GCF_010883055.1). NCBI lineage: Eukaryota > Metazoa > Arthropoda > Insecta > Hymenoptera > Cynipidae > Belonocnema > Belonocnema kinseyi. Next base: position 99,243,125 of record NC_046660.1, on the reverse strand, counting down.
AATGGGGCTTGCAGCTTGTGGAACCTCTAAATACCATTTTTTCAATATAAAAAATAAGTTTTTTGTGTGTATTCGAACAATTTTCCGGGCTATATACATGAAAATTTAAAAAAATCCATGCATTTTTAGACTACCCTGATAAATACGTACCCTTAATTGCACCTTTTAAGTAAACCATTACTAGGTTCAAAAAATAAAAAATGAGTAGTATTTAGAGGTCCCCTATTTGAGGTTTGTCTGCTTTATTAATTCTTTGTTTTTATTTTCTCTAGGTCTTGAAAAGACATGTTTTAAATTTATGTACATGTAGAATTATCACCTTTAACATTGCCGCTATTGTGCATCATTTACTAAATATTTTTAACCTCAGTTTTAAGGAAAATAATAGTTTATATTACTTTGTGCATATTTTCCTGGGAGAATTTATCATACAGTATGCTATTTATAAAATACAATAAGTAAATTGAAAAAGTTAGTTATATTGCGGAAAAATGTAAAACAAGTCCAAAAAAATGATTATTTAAAAAAAATGAGTGTAAACATTTTTATAAAATTATTTACAATGATTATAAAATGAAGGAATATAATTTTTTATGAATGCAAAAGTAACACATGCATGTTTAAACCACTGAAAACATATAAACAAACGAAAATCAAGACAACAGACAAAACTCGAAGAGGGGACCCATAAATCTTATCCGATTTTGAATCTTGTTTTTTGTTCAAATATTTATAATGTAAAAAGGTACGACTCATGCTAGTGTGTGCGTGTTTAGATTCAAAAATGATTTTTCTGGGGCCGAAAAAAATTAATTTCTAGCAATCAATTTCTGATAGCAAAACATTTTTAGTTGTTTATGAGCTGAATATACAGTAAATATTTTCCTGAAATCAATTAATATCTTTTACATCCTCAAGCGTGTTGAAAATGGAAACAATACGAATGAACCGTAATATATGTGAAAAAATGAATTTTTAATCATAATTTTTTTGATACATGTAGAACGATATGCCTGGAGAATTTATGTAAGTATCTAATTGATATAAAAAAATCTAAAGATTGAAAATTAAAAATAGGACCCTTTTTCAGTTTTAATATTTTGTTTATTGAACGCCCACAAAATTTCTTTTAAAATAAAAGTATAGGATGTATTGTAAGATATATTTTTAATATGAAATAGGTACTTCCATGAATTCGTTAGGCATATAGTTCTACGCATGTGTGTGTGTGTGTGTGTGTGTGTGTGTGTGTGTGTGTGTGGGTGTGGGTGTGTGCGTGCGTGCGTGTGTGACGTGCGCCGAAGAAAGGGAGCTTACTGTGAAAACAATAAAAATCGAGGTTTTTACACCTTTCGATAGTTTTTGAGCTGCCCCTTTTGAAGAAACCATCGAGAAAAAAATTCAAGCGTTATTATTGCTAATAGTTCAGTTGTTAGATATCCGAGAAATCGGGCTTTCGCTCGAGAGCTTGTGATACCGTAAATCACCTCCCACCACTCACGAATACATCTACGCGTCTCATCTATGCCCTGTCCGTAAGCCGCAACTACAGTGGTAAGTGGAGAGGGGAGATTTTGTGAGGCTTCCCTCTCTCCTAAAAATCACATCTATCGGGTCGACTTGGACCGCTCGGTTTGAAAAAGCGCACGTCACATATACATAAAATTGGCGGCTGTTTATTATTATTATTACACCATTAAGCCATTTCCCTTTCGGGGTAGGCGTGACTCACTCGGCAGGGGAAAGGAGTAGTGTGTGGATGGGATAGAGATTTTTCAGATTGATCCAGAATTCTCGTGCTATTTATGTAAATAACACGTTGGTTTCGCAACACTGCTCCGACCCAGGTTGCTGATCAATCTCTCTAGCAATCACTTCAAGCGAAGAACCTCACGAAGCCGTTATGTAAGGTTCCCCACTTGGGTCCATTAATAGCCAAGGTCTTTGTTTCAGGCGTCGTTCACTCTACTGACACTCTTTTTATTAACTATTTGCCGCCATACTTTCCTGTCCTGGCATACTTCTCTAGCTTCTTTTATGTCCATGCATTTTTTCATGCAGGCTCTCGTGTTTCTGTGACTTCTTATGTCTCTTCTAAGTAGGGTCTCATTCACACATTCTAACCATTCTTTCCGCGGTCTACCTCTGAGTAGTTACTTACTTTGTCCATTAGGGATTTCCCGCTTATTATGCGCATGAATCTCCTGTCAATTGCGTTAATTTTACTCTTATATTTTTCTTGATAAGTCCATGTCTCGCTACTGTATAGTACAGTCGGTACAAATATAGAATTACGTATTGCCATTTTAGCTTTATTTGATATATTTTTACTTCTGATAAGGGGACCTGCTCTACCAATAACCTT
>NC_046660.1:99234170-99240660 GCF_010883055.1 Belonocnema kinseyi | reverse complement strand
TGCTTTTTCTCCAACCGAGTATATAAGAGACCGCTCTCTTTCAAATTTGTTATGGAACTGGTAAGTAAAAGACAAGATAATGTGGGGGTCGGCTTGCGACTGGGTCGTATCCGATAGTCGTTAAAAATCGTCCTGTTTAAAAGTCTTAGAAAACCCATAAATACACACACATGTATATTGAAAGTGAAGAAAATTTCAATTCTAAATGTGCGGAATTGGAGAAATATAAAATGTAGATCCAGAAAAAGGAATAAAAAAAAGACCAAAAAGACTCATTTTCAAGAAATATTCATATCCGGATCACAGCAAAAAACAGGTATTTTCGATAAAACAGTTGTATTTTCAACAATATAGATAGACTATTCATATATTTTGTGTGTAAATTTAAGTTTTTCCATTTTTAACACGCTTGAGCAGGTAAAAAATATTAATAGATTAAAAAAAAAATTTGACAGTATATTCAGCTCATCGTATGAACTAACCATTTTTTCCTACCAGAAATTGATTGCATAAAATTCCCTTGCTTGCGGCCCACCCTCCTGTTTATATACTCAAAACTATTGAATAATAGAATATTGTTAAGAATAAACATAATTAAAGCTTTTATTTATTTTAATCAAATAATGTTTTTTTATGCGAGTAAAAATAATAGATATCCAATGCACATTGGCTTGCTTTCAAAATAATGTTTCTTTTTTGTAAACAAAAGTAATAAACATTGGGCTTTCTGTTTGTAGAAAAATGTTTATGGAAAAATTTGAATAAAATACTATATGCACGTCGTACATTATACTGCTGGGGAATTCTCACTTCCTAATGTTAGAGCTTTCATCCAACCCGTACACTCATACCTCTATCTCTCTTCAGATACCCACTTATCTCAAGCTTTAAGTGGAGAGAGAATTCTTTAAATTCCCTGTCGGGAAACGGGCAATGTGCGGCGAATGAGACGTAATCTTGTAAATAGAACAGATAGAAATTCTATGGCGAAATGCCTCTTCCATCCACATTATCGATCCAAAAGCGAGGAGTCGAAGCAATCGACCCTAAAAGCCACGATCGTTAGTATAAAAGATAAAAGGCCTTTCTGTGCATCGGTGCAGGAAAAAACCTTTTTTATTTATCACACATAGTTAAGAGAAAAGAAACAATACTGTTTTGCGGGTAAATTTTCTATATGGATCGCAAAAGATGTCAACAAGGCTAAAAGAAAGATATTGACGCGCGGAAGGGCGAAGCTATACAAGTGGAATATCACATTTTATACGACGCAAAGAAAAATAGGCATATGCAAAAAGTAAATTTAAAAAATGCAAATTTTAAATCAGAAACATGAGGGGATAATTTATGCTAGTTTTAATGATTTTTCTTTTTAGTTTTTTTCTCGATGATCAAGTTATAATTATAGAAAATGTACACTATTTTAAAAATAATCTCAATTAAATTTATTAGGTGCAAACTAGATGCCAATGAGTTTGATTTTTTATGAACATAACGCATTAACATAACATCCATTATATTGCATCCGCCACTTTTAAGTAAAATAATCTCTTCAAATCTGCAAGTTTGTCGATTCCTCTTTTAAAAATCTTCTGTATTTGCAATATCATTGATTCAATTTAAACCAATCTGATGAAATCATATTGTAAGTAGAGAAAAATCAAATACTTGCCTTACACATTTTAAATAAAATAAAAATAAAAAATGACTAAATTCGAATTGAAGACCTCAATCAGTTACCAATTTTTTTAAATTCAGAAAGTAAAGTAAATGACAATTTTCGAGGTTCAGATTAAAGTTTTCTTGTTTCATATACAAAATTTCTGTTGTAAAAGATTTAACAATTCAATAATGCAAAAACTAACATTTTTATGAGCAATAAAACTTGTTTGCTAATTTGGAGTATGTCTCAGGTAATTAGAAAAAATAGGTTTTTGGATACAAAACCTAGCGAATTAGCAAAAAACGAGAGTTTATTTAGTTTATTCAGGTTTATTCAGAAATTTAGTCAACTTTCAAGTCATTTTTCTACATTCTCAGAGCATTTTAGGTATTCCGATAAGAAGAGAAGAATAGAGAAAAATTAATATTTTCAGATTTAAACAAAAGAGTGAGCATTTTTAATTTTTTTGAATGTGCTAATTTTCCATCGGGCGAAGTGTCTAACGAAACAATAGGTTTATCTTCAAAACCAATTCTTTTTTATTTACTTAACGATTGACGCTTGTTTTGTATTCCATGCAGGCGAATATATTTTCCACTTTTTTAATTCCTCTTAATCCGATCAGCAGACACACCTCTCATGGTTATTTTTAATTCCATACTTACATGCTGTATTTTCAACTTAATCAATTCCCTCTAATATATCCACAAAATATGTGCACTTACATAGTCTATATTCCTCCGTGTGCAACAAAGTTTGGAAATTTGAATTTTTTGTCAAGGTTATTTCTAATGTCATACTTGCGTGCATTATTTTCGATTATTTTATTCACATCTAATCTGTTTACAAAATATGTGCACATGCATAGTTTCTATTCGTTTTTGTGGAATATAAGTTTTGCAAAATTTCTACTTTTTGTCTGCCATAACGGTGGAGTAATTTTAATTCTAATATTTTATATTGTTTGAACAAATTATAGATTTAATAATATAATAAATTCATTTAATAATGTTATGTAAGGCAAACAAAATTAATTCATCTTTAAAGAGCATTATAAAAATATTATTTGAAAATACTACAAAATATTTCTATCAACATAATTATTTTATATTCGTAACTGATCAATTAAAAAGACTAGGGTTTTCGCCTTCGAAGTGACATTATTCTCTTTCTTACTATTATTTCTTTTGCAGTCCTTCATTTTTTAATTCCTCTCAATACGCTTCCATTACATTTTTTTAAGTCGATTAAAAAGAATAGATTTTGCTTTTTTTCTACTCCTTGGTGGAACTTTCGACAAAGGAAAATTCACGTCTTAATGGGAATTCAGATTTTGAATTTTTTTGAATTCTTCTCTTCTTACCGGGATTTACATTTACGAAATTTGACAATTTTGTTACGACGTGGTTTGAAATTGTTATACAATCAATCATATTTGCGGAATATACTATTTTCATATAATCTTTTAAATTAATTTTATAAGCAACAAGCTTTACTTAATGAAAGTATTACTTTATTCTAAGACTTCTGTAGGATCTTTATTTTGCATTGATAAAGCCTTGATTGCAAGAAATGTTGAATGTGACGTTAAAATCCTTGAACTTGAATTCATTTAGAATTTAAAATGAAGATTAGGGTAGTTCAAAAATTAATTTGACCTTTTTTTACTTTTGATGCATATCATCCAGAAACTTGTTCAGATACATACAAAAATAAAAAAATAAATCCATTTTTTTCCGAGGAAAAAAATTATATTTAGAGGTGGCGTAACCCCCATTAATAAAAGAACCCCTATAAGACAAAAAAAGTTTTTGTAAATTTAGTGCTGAATCATCAATATTAGTTGAATCCAGTTAAAACTAAAAATACTTCTTCACAATCAGCTACAGAATACAAATGAAATATTACTTTTTAAATATCAATCCCATAACTATTTTACAGGGGCTTTAAAAAACCCATAGGTGAAAAAATGTGGTTTGCAAGTTTTTTGCGCTAATAATGATTTTGTGGCGGTATTTTAAAAAAAAATTGGTTTTGATACATAAAATACAGATTTATACTGATAATTAGATGTTAAAAGACATTTTTGGAACGATTTATTGTTATCGTGAATAACATTCATTTTGGAAAATGCTAGACATGTCAGTTTTTTTCTGAAATTTTCCATTCTTTGTCCATTGTTCACTTGGGGCGATTTAGTATATACTTCAATTTAGCAAAAATAATTGTTTAACAAAATTGTTATTGTTTATAGCTATTTTCTTTTATATTATTATTAGATAGTTTTGGGGTTTTTTTCTTGAAATGTACTTTTTGTCAATTATTCAATTACAGTTAGTAATAATTGATTCAAATTAACAAAAGTAATTCTGTAAACAATTTATTTTTAATATATTCTCTTTGATTAATGCTACAAATTTGTAGTTTTTCTAAAAAGTTTAATTATTTGGCTATTTTTCACTTGCAGTGACATAATAATTAAGTACATTTGGAAAAAATAATTGTTTAAACAAATTATCATCGTTTATAAGTATCTTCATTTATATTTTTGACATATAGTTGCAATTTCTTCTCAAATGTTAACTTATTTACCAACTTTTTACTTTCATTAGTAAAGTAATGAATAATGCAAGTTAACAAACATAAGAGATACCCTGAGAGCATATATATGTATATTATTATAGTTGGAAACGTATTTTCTCTAGGTCAGGAGAGGAGAAGGGGACCGATAGTAAAATATTTGCAATTCCAAAGTTTTCTTTCACGCTTTGCAATAAACTTCGTGTTTTAATTCTAAACAAAACATTTACAAGTCATTTACAGGCATAGTCCTCCCAGTTACTCCTAATTATTTCATTCTTTCTTTTTGTCTCCTGTGTCAGATAGCTTTTTTGTTTATTTTTTTCACAAACTAAAAATTCAAAGCAAAACTAAAGATTTCAGAAAAAAAATTTTTCTAGAATTAATCTAATTGAAGATAGTTATAAGTAATAATCAATTCTTTAAATAAGCATGTTTTTTGAATTACATTAATTATTACCTCACTAAGTGAAAAGTGGACAAAAAGTTTATAAGTTCAGAAAAACCGCAACTTTTTAGCACTTACCTAATAGAAGATAATCATAAGCAACAATAAATTGTTTAAATATATCTTTGTTAACTAGAATTATTTATTAATTTGCCAAGTAAAAATTGGAAAAGAATTTTCATAAATGCAGAGAAAACCGACAATATCCAGCATTAATGAAGCAGATAGTTGCAAACCATAATTAATATTTTAAATAATTATTTTCACTAATTTGGATTAATTATTAACTCACTTCAAGTGCAAAGGGAACAAACAGTGGAAAAATTTAGAAAAACACAACTTTCTAGCAATATTATAATTGAATATTATTAACAATAATAATAAATTCTTTTTTAAATGAATATCCTCAACTTTAATTAATTATTTACGTCACTTTAATTGAAAATTTGACAAAAAGTGGAACATTTTTGAAAAAACTAGTTTTCTAGCATTATTCTAAGAAAATATTTAAAAAATGATAATATCAACAACAAGAAAATAACAATAATAAATTGTTAAAAAAATATATGCAAACATCTAATTATCAGTATAAAAAGTATTTTACGTGTCAGAAACAATTTACATTTAAAAACTGCAAGAAAATCATAATTAGCAAAAACACTTCTTGCTCTGAAAATAAAATTTTGAAATTGTTTATTAAACCTACACTTTCTATTAATTTAATAAAAACATATTAATAATTTTTGCAACACTCTCCAAATTTAAATCAGTGACCTTTCACTGATTTTTAGTAAAAATCCTTACCGATTTCAATCAGTGGCCCATTTCTAGCTATTTGAATCAAGGAAACTCAGTGGGTTTGATTCAGGGACCCATTTATCACCGATTCAAATTTAAAGAGGCATATCAAATTAAATAAAATGATTTTATAAAAATGGTTTATTCAATAAATTTGGGTTTCTGTCAAACGGTTGCAAATTACTTGGCAAGAAATCTTTTAAATTATACTCCGTTTAATGTATTTTAATTTAAATCTTTAAATATATTATGAAAAAAATAAAAGATAATTATTTTCAAATTTTTAAATTTTAAATAAATTTAAATTTTAATCCCAATGGAGTGAAGATGGAGTAGGATCTTTTTTTCAAGAAATAATTTTAATTTTAATATAAAAGATAATTTTATGCTTAAATTTGCGATTTCTCTAAATACCTAAAAAGTTCTAGGAATTTAAAGAAATTACCTGTTTAGTTAATTTCCTAGGATTTTAGCCAAAACCCTGATTTTACTAATTACCTGCGATACATAAATCATGTAAAAACAAACATTTGATTCTCTTTGAAGTTTTTTTTCTTTAATGCAAAGATTCCGAGTTATTCAACGTTGACAAAAAAAAGTTTTTTTTCTTCATAAAAATGGTCATAACTTTAAAATGGCTCAATGAAAAAAATGTCATCTTGGGCTTATTTTAAAGAAAATACAAATACACATCTATTTCATTTGGGTTTTTTTTCATCTACAAGTTTCTTAACAAATTATACACGTTTCTTTGTGTGCAGAAGAAATAAAATATTGCTTTTTGTTATAAAAAACTCCATTTACACTTTTTTTATAAAACCAATTGCATTGGAAAGTTTTTGTCTTAAGATTTAAAACAAAGTTGTATTTTTTTAAATACATGACTTTTTTACAGAGATATTAAACTTTTTATTCCGACCAATTTTGGCTGAGGGTATGCCTCGTTGACCGAGAGTGTAAACATATGATGAAGGCAGAAAATCTACACAATATCGATCAAG
>NC_046660.1:99223224-99234070 GCF_010883055.1 Belonocnema kinseyi | reverse complement strand
CACTCTTGGTATTTTTCTAAAGTTAATATTTAAGGTAGTTAAAATTTGTGCGTACTCATATCCACTTATCTAATAATTTGTAACTGATTCATACTTTTTTATTTATGAAAATATTTATTGAAATATCATGGGGTCTGCGGAGTATTAATTATAAAAAAATTAAAGCAAACATTTACATACTTATCACTAGGGAAATTCTAAATGTGCTTTTGGAGAAGTTGTTACTTACCTGAAAAATTCGATTCATGCGACTTAGATTGTTATGATATGCCACTATTTATATAAGTAACTTTTTGGAAACGGTCCTAACATTTAAAAAAAGCATATTTGTTTGAGTGTCGATGCGATCAAATAAATAAAGTCAATTACAATTTTAATTTGTTTTTTCATTAAAACTTTAAATTTTAATACGGAACATTCGTTAATAAATAATAAGAATGGGGCACTGCGAATGATGGTAAAACAATTTGAACTAATGATACTATAAGTTAGTTATTAAAAATAATATATTTTTTGCTCAATATTTCTACGTTCAACTTTTATCCAGTTTTGCATAGAATTTTTGAGAACTTTAACATTTAACCTTAACTATTCTAGTTAATTTTTTGTAGATATTACGAAGGTGAATCTAGTACTACTAAATTATACATATTCTAATATAGGTCGCATTGCTTTTTATTTTAATTTTGAGAAGGAGAATCGATATAAATTCTCAAACAGTCTTTGATATCAATGTGAATCTTTAATTGATATACCGAAAAGTAATGTAAAACTTGAATAAGAGTATCATCGTAAAACATTATTGAATTAAAAATACAAAAGTGAATTAAAAAAAAAACTTTTCTCTATAATATTCATGCATTAATGATTAATAAACAAATTGTATCTCAATTAAATTCGTAAAAACACATAAAAACGGAAAAGTGAACTTTTTAAATCGCCATTTTATCTTAAAATTAATACACATTTATTATTAAAACTACATGATAAAAATTTTTTTACGTCTAACTTAAATTTTCGAAATTTCAGTTTGCAATAGAATGGCAATCTCGTAAACCGCTTACCCTATTGTTTGAAAAACTTAATATATAATCGTCGACCTACAATTATACTATGCCATGTCCACTTCTTGAAATTTTCGAACTATTATTATTTTCAGGCTCGGTAAGGGTTAAACAATTTTTTTTTTAATAAACTTTTCCCGGAAATTCATTTTCTCAGCTGTTACGATTATTAATTTAAAAAGTGACGTTAATTAAAAGTTAGAATTATATTACGCCATGTAGTTTTTTGCATAGCTATAAGTGAAAAAATGCCAACTTCGTTGTGAATATTTTATATAGGCAACCCAATTTTAATTTTCGAAATAACAATTTTCCTAAATATATTTAAAAGGAACCATCGGAATATTTCTCAAACGTCAATAATTTGTGAGTAACTCATTTAATTCAAGTATGTAATGCAACGGAATAATGCAAAATATCATAATGTTAAACTTTTAACTCAAAACATTAATTAAAAAATAGTTTATTTCTGAATATTTTGTGGACATGGCGTACTATAATTCTGACGAAAAATGAATTTTTTCAATCTTATACTACACTATGTTCAAAACCAACTTTACACATCAGCTAAAATACATTCATTATTTTTTACCGATAAATTCATTTCGATATTTGACAACGTTTTTGTAGAGTATATTATGATTGAAATTTGAACCTTATTTTCTCAGTTTGATAGCTGAGGGACATTGCGTACTATAACTTTAGGGCGACGTAATGTAAACAAAATTACAATATTTTTTAGCTTCAATTACTGTAGAAGTATCATGAAAAATATTTGCTGTCAGCAAACATGCGTTCGAACCGAGATATTAGTCATATTTGTTTGCAAGTGAATTATAATAATTATTTTTGTGTAATTTTATACATCATTTTGAATTTTAACACGTAATTCGTAATTTTTGAACTCTTTTGTCTGAAGCATCTGAAGAAGAAACAAAATTTTAAATAGAGGTTATTTTAAGCAGATTTTTATTTACGTTTTAATATAATTCAAAATTTTCTAGAAACTGTACTGAACATATCTTTCTCATCATTTGCGATTAAAATAAAGTTCAATTAGAAATATTAAAAATAAGCTTGATGAAAAAAGTATATTATGACATTTTCACTAATTAATTTCCATTTAAAAGTACCTTAAAATAAAAGCAGACACCTCCTAAAATTCAATATGATTGTATTTTTAAATGATTTTCATCGTAAAGTTCTTTCTTTTTTTCTTTTTTGAGAACTGCCGTATCAGTTTTCCTGCATATTCCTAAAAATACAAGTTCTGGCAAACATATAACATAATTTGCGAGTAAAATCGATTAAACCGTCTTATTACTAGTTGTTTGACTATGTGGATATTAAATCTCGTTTTGCAAGTGAACACGATATCACGAAATGCTCGCGGATAATTTCAAAAAATGGCTAGACTACTGCAATAAATAGAGCGTCCATGATTATTTATCCTGCCACCTATGTGATGTTTGAATCACGCGGAATGAAGAAGCTTTCACGTTGATTGGGCAGCATGCATTGCAACGGAATATATTGTTTATGGGGGAAACAATTAGCGACCAGAGAAGTCATATTTCCTGTAATTTTGCAAGTCCGTGTGATCGATAAGTGCAGCTGCATTGATTTCTGCACCTTGGACGACTCGAGTCATGTGTCGTTTGCAAAAAATATGCTAAAAGATAAAAATAACAGTTTCGAACATCTCATTGACTTTGAAAAAACTCCCATAAATAATAAAGAAAACTGCCATACCTGGCTTTGTTTAGTTCCTAACCTATCGCAAGCAGAAGGAAATTTTCATCCTGCAAAATTGAAAACGAAGGTTTGTTTTGATATTGCACGATGATGGTGGTTAATTTTATGTGCAAAACGTACATGCGTCCTCCTAAACACTCGGAATCGACGCAGACGCATCATATCATCGCAACGTGAGAACGTGGCAGACAAACCGCGTCGAAACCACAGTGGGAATCCAAACGAAGGCAACGAAGCAGGCAACCAAGGGAAAGTGAGGTTATGTTCCTTCTCATCATAACCTTACTTTTAGCGATGAAATATACTAGATTCTCTAATCGGCTCTCATGTAATATTGTACAATAACAATAAGCTGTTGTCGTTATTGCAATTCCGAGACGAATTAATTCAGGAAATAATATTGAGGTCGAATACGCGCGACGTGAGAGTTACGAGATTTGAATTTGGGCGCCCTTCATGCGTCTTGCTACGGCAGATGCACGAAGGTCAAAAGTATTTTAAAAATAAGGCCGTAGGCATTCGCAGTTCGCATGGTAGTGGACGTTAAGGGACGAGTGGCGTTGAATTGTAATGGCAAAAAGTTTGCAAAAGGTGAGTAATATTTTGAGTATAAACAAACAGTGAGCAGTGGATGTTAGTGAATGTGGAGAGGGTGTCTTCGCGGAAAATGAGACTAGAATAAAGTAAAGCGTAAACGGAAAGGAGGTTTAGGCGTCTCGCTTATCGGGCTGGCATGAGTATAGTAGTTTTGTGAGGAAGGAAGGCTCGTGTTCTCGTAGCTCGCTCCACTCGACAATGGCGCCCAAGCCTCGCGAATATTGACGTTGCCGAAAACATTTTCCACGAAATTTGGGTTTTCGCGCATACGTGGGTGGTGCTTGCTGCGACGCAATTTGTAGTTCTAACCTCGTCAGGGATTGCTTCGGGGGCTTATCACATGCAAAATTCTCGCGACGTCTCGTGGAGCTTGCCGAGGTTATGCGAAAAAATGTTTTTGACACGTGTAGTAGCAGCCCGTGAACCCTGAAGGGTTTTACAGTTATACTGCAATGTGGCACATTTGCAGAATCGCGGAGGACGTAGTGTGGGTCTAGAATCGTGATAGAGTTTGAGGTGGGACACCCTCGTGGTAGAGAGTGCATGTCGAGATTAAAAGAGTGTTTTTGTATAGGGTTTAATTTTTAAAAGGTTTAAGGGTTAGCCAAGAGCATCATTATCACGGTGGCTGGGATACGTTGCGAATCCTTCAGGACAGACAGTTTGGTTGTAGGGTCGGGATTGGAGATAGACAAGATGGATCAGCAGTATTGCCTCCGGTGGAACAATCATCCGGCCAACCTCACCGACGTCCTAAGCTCGTTACTGGCGCGTGAAGCACTCTGTGACGTTACCCTGGCCTGTGTCGGCGAGACCTTCAAGGCGCACCAGACAATACTCTCCGCATGCAGTCCGTACTTCGAAAATATTTTCCTCCAAAACATACACCCTCACCCCATCATATTCCTCAAGGATGTCAACGACACGGAGATGAAGGCGTTACTACATTTTATGTATAAAGGCGAGGTTAACGTGAGTCAGCATCTGCTGCCAATGTTCCTTAAGACCGCAGAAGCGTTACAGATCAGAGGTCTCACAGATAATAGTGTAAATAACAAATCCGAAGAAAAAAGTCCCTCGCCAGAGCCAGAAGCTCAGACCGGTGTCAGGCACACCGACTCCCCAAATCTTCAGGCTCATCCTGAAAAGAGGAAACGAAAGGTCTCTGGCAACTACGACGTATCCCTCACTGGACCACCCAGTGAACGGTTCTTGTCAGATTCTCAGGTAAAAAAATCTTGCAATCATTTTTTTCATACTTTTTCTTCATTTATCCTTATTTCTCTGTACGCTCACTGTTACTTACTATTCCTTCATCCTTGTCCCGTTGCAAAATAGAGGTTAGAAGTCTAAAGTTGACAAAAACATGGTATATAGGAAGACAAAGAAATAATTTCATCTTTTAAACGTCAAGGAAAAGGCATGTTTTCCAATTGGCTTGACCAACTAAGTAAATATTATTTCTCTTGTTAGCTGCACCAATAAATTAAATTCTGATCAAGCCAAAAAAAAATGACGGGTATAACCACTCCAAAAAAACAATATTTACTTCATGTCATTTTTAAAGTGCCGAAATTTTAATTTTATTGAACTTTTAACTAGATTGGTATCTAAAATACTCCTACATTCATAAATAATATTCAAGTTTCACAAAATGTTTGTGTTACCATATTTTCTACATTTTTTCCCCTACTTTAAAACATTAATGAAATTTTGGTGTAAAAAAAGTAAAATATCGCAGCGAGTCGCTTCTTTTTTCGTAATGTTTTCATAATTTAACAATTTTTTCTAAATTTGCTGCAAGTGGAATGAATTTACAGAAGCCATTTGTCGAAAAGGGGCCTATGTACTAAATTCATTCAAAACAAACATTCCTTACAGAGGAAAGTGGATGTAACCAAGTTTTCTTCTCAGGTATCTTTTTCACGATGCATATTCTATGTGTCTTTTCGGCAAATTAATCGTAGTTTCTTGTATTGCTGAATACTTTTTATCTATCTTTTTAACTTAGTAATTTCTTTTTCGATTGATGTTTGTCGGAATTTTTTGTTTGTTTTCATGGTATTTTCTTTGGTGAAGGGCGTGCTGATTCAATGTATTTTTTAATTTCATAAAATAGTTGTCCTTCATCGTAGTTCAACAAATTTACAGCTTTTTGCTGAGACTTAGCCTATTTTTATCGAAAGTTATATTTTAACCTCTAATTTGTCATACCTTGTAGTCAATTCCCGAGTTTTTCACTTTTTATTGCAGAATTCAGTAAACCCCTTTTTGCATATTTAGTTTCATTTTAACCATAACCCACTGAGACCTCTTTTTGACAAACGGCTTCCGTTTTTATTTTTAAATTTATTCCTTAGATGTAAACCCTAAAATGTAACCCCTCAAAATTGAAAACATTTATGACACAGGGTACAAAAGCTTATCCAATTACTTTCAATGTCATTTGATAAATGATATCACATACAATTATGCAATTTGTAATGCTTTGACTTGGAAATGTTGAATTTTGAGCAATTAAAAAATTGTAATTATTTAGTTTTTGGGTTTCGATTAAAAAATTTAAACTGTCAATTCCTTTTATCTGACGTATTCAATAATATTTAAAACTTTTTAATATAAACTTTAAACCTTAAATTTTTTCACTTTCTCAGAGTTCCGGTGTTCATAATTTTTCATAATCCACCCTAAAACAATTGTTTAAAAGTGTACAATTTGTACGTTGAAGTTGTTATTGTTGTAAATGTGAACTTTTTCAATTGTGCTGCATTTAAATTAAGAAACATATAAATATTCATATAAATATAAATAACCCAAATGTTGAAGTATCTTAAAAAAAAATCAAAAAATTATTCTGCATTTGAAAATTATGCGAAAAACGTTTTTATTTCATAAATTATTTTTGCTCTAATCTAAAGAGTCGAAATCCAACTTCAGAATTTTGTAATACTCGAGAATTTTTTAAACAGAAACAACCGCCTGCAAAATGTAAGCGAAATCTAGAACTTTCCATGTTCCGAGTGTAAACTCGGATCAGCTGACACTAAATATAGTCACTAGAAGGCAAAATTAAATAATATCTTTTGTTAAAAATGATGGCATTGCGAATTAAAAAAATACGTTTTAAACCATTGTTTAAGCAGTTCAACTGAATTTTATTATATATAATGCAATTAATCTTTCAAGGCATTAAAAAAACTTTTTTTTAGTTTTTGTAAGTTAATTTTATCGTCTGGGTTTTAAATTGAATTTTTATATTGATATTTATATACGACAAACAGCTTTGTTGATACAGTTTTGTGCATTTAATTGCCATTGATAAATATTCTCATGGGCAATATAAGAAAAAGATAACACTTAAATATTAACTGACTTGAAACTAGAATTTTAGCTTGAATCCTCGAGTAACAATCTGTTCTAGAGAGCGTAAAGAATAATTTCTTAGTCAAAGAAGTACTTGTTTAAAGTTTTTTTTTCTCAAAGTTGGTTTATTTTTTTTTCTTAATTTTAGAAGCAAGTATATAATATATTTTTCATAATAGGATCACAAATTTTCCTGCATAGTCAGGGACAAGATATTCTGCCCAGTGTCCTTTGAACTTTGAAAACTTTCTCATCCTTGTGGTGCATTTTGTAAGAGGTGGTCACTAATTTAAAATCCATAGCCGAAATAAAAGATGAAACTGTTTCACAGATTTCGTGAAATCTCTCATTAATTATGTTTTCAAAGCAACTTTATCTTTAAAAGCGTACATCAACAGTTTTATGAAAACTACTTTATTAATTTGCACCTTAAGCAAAATAACTTTCTTGCAGTCTATTTTTAAAAGCTGAATTTTATTTAGAATTATTTCTGATACTTTTAAATTTAACCGCTTACGTAATTCTTAATATTACAAATATCACAATCTGAAATTTTCAAACTAAAGCAAAACGTTTAACATTTACAATTCAGTTCTTTATTTTATGTTGTAAAGGGAAACAAATCACATGTCACCAGTAATATAGCTGTACAGTGGTTTTTTAAAAAATATTATGCAACGGCAAGGAAGAACGAGTTCCTTTATCTATGATCTTTTACTTCTTTTTGTCTTACAAGTTAAACAGAGAATTTTTGCGCCAAAGCTAGCATTAAATTATCAATTTTTTTAAAATGAATATTTTTTTGACCTGGTGTTTATAGCTATTCTTTATTCATATTTCATATTATTTGTATTTCTGTAAACCCTTCCATTTAAAAACAATGCTTTTATTAGGTTTTTCCACATTTCAAACAAAAATTTATTCGATTTCCTAAATAATGAAAACAGCTGTATTGACAAATGTGAATATATAACAATGAAATACGTCATCTCAGCCAAGGTCTCTTTTACTTCTGTTAATTTTGGAACATTTATAGCGCATAATAAACTTTTTATTCTCATGGAAAGTACGTAACATATAGAAAATTTGTCATGTCGTTTTTAACAAAGGATTTTTTTTCGTTGGGTTTTTAACTTCCATTTTTTACTTTTACCTCGCATTGTTATTGAATCATATTTATAAGAATTGAACTCTTACACTGTGACTTACATTAAAATTATTAATTTATTTATAATTAAATTATAGAACTATTCAAAAGACGTAAATAAATTACCTTTCGTCTAAGTTTTTAATTTCAAGCAATGAGTGTAAACTTCAATTTTCTAAAATACTTTTTTGTTGCCAAGTAAAACACATGCATAATTTACACCAACAATGTACACGACAATATATAAGCAGGAAATGTGTGTCATAATACATTCGTTGCTGCAAACGATATTTCCTAGTTTTACACGACAGAGCTTTAGTTTTTCTTTTTTTAAATTATAGACTATTGCATGATCTTTAGTTATGAAAGGTATTGCAGTGTTTAAAGTTAAAACAAATGAAAAAGTATAAGAGTAGTTTAAAAAATTGGTAGCTGCTTATAAATTGGAAAATTATTTTCATTAGGTTTCGATGGTTTTATTGATTTAAATTAACATTAAATTATACATGATTACTTGCCCTTACCATAAAAAGTAGTGAAAATGATTTATGAATATATTTCTGTACTTTAGGATACCAAATCTGACAGTTTAACATTTTGTATACAACAAGTTTCAATTTTATCGTATTTTTTTCAACAAAATTATTTATTTTTGCCTGCTAGATATTAACAGTTTGTTTCTAGTATTTGCGTTTTCTCTTCGTAACCTTGACCTCATTTTCCAACGTTCCTTGAACCTGCCAACCTGAGCATCTCTCCATTACATTCATTTAGCTAGATATTACAACAACAGGAGTTTAGTTTAATTTAGCAAAGTAATCGATTTATTTGAGAATTTTCAGAATAAAAGATGTGAAAATAGTTGTAGTGCGAAATTAAAAATAATATAGAATTGCGTAAGTATTTTTTCTTGTTTTTTTCAGGCATCTTCACAATGTAGTTACAAATCAAGTCCTACGGTGATTCCAAAGTTAAATAACACTATAGGAGGTGATATAGAGGATGGCAGTCGACCTATATCTCCTTCGTCTCAACCGCAAGCTCCAATTAAACAGGAACTGGATCATCATATGCCTGATTTCCATGACAATATTTCCCTCCCAGTAAGTAATTTTTGTTTGTCTGGATTTTGTTAAATGAGTAGTAGTTTAGTTTTTTGGCCGATATTTAGTTACTATAGAGGAGAGAAGGTTACGTTGGCGTACATAACAGACGAAGTGAATTTAAAAGATAAATATATAACCATAAATAATAGAAAAATTTGCTTTGGGTAGTTTCATACAGCGGTTGTAGTAAGTGAAAGAAGGGTTTTTTTTTTTTTTTAAATAAAAAATATGTAAAGTAGGTTAATGATAGTTTTTCTAAAGTACTGCATCTGCCTCAAGTTACCCGCTACTTCGGTTCGCAAGATATCAATAATTAATTGATTTCATAACTTTCAGTCAAATTACATAGTTCAATAATAATAAGTTATTTTAATTTAAAGATAATTTAGAGGTAACGCATGACTGTAATGAACATCTCAAACCAGTACATAAACTGAAATGAGATTTGCATAGTTTTTCCATGGATTGTTCATTAATTAAACATGTTTCGCATAAATGGCTCATTTATTTCGTGGAAATATTTTTCATAATCATGACTTCAAAGATAAAGTATTATAAAAGCGATTCATTGTGAATTTTTTTATCAATTATATATTATGCAAGTATTCAGGCGACGTAGAATGATTTTTATGAGCTTAACTATTATAGTTTTTTTGTAACTAAGTGTGCGCCAACTTACCTACTATTGAAAAAAAAATTTTAATTATTTCGAATTTGTGAAATAATAAAATTCAGGATTTCGTCCGGACTTGGATTTGTGTGGGATGAAGGTATAGAAATTAAAGCTCTAAAGAAAATAATTTGCAATTTTGTACATCAAGCGGCGGCGTGACGGTCTGGTTTAGTATTTTTGTTGACATACAGCTTGCAAATATAAAAATATGTCAGACCAAAAGATCACTTTCCATCATAATATATTTATTTAAATTCGTTTACTTTAACTTCTAATTGGTCGCCGGAATTTGCGCAAACAATCCAAGGCCACCGGATCACCCGATGGGAAGAAATTCGGTACCATTCAAATATACTTAAGATTATGTCGGCGCACCGATACGCCGCCGCGCCGACGGCTCTGAATTCGAATCAGCGGCGGCGCGGTTTTGAAGCAAGATGGCCGGCAACGCAACCGCCTAGTATAAAAACATAATTTTTTTATTTTCACCAAATTGAACTATTCATATGAAAAGAAGGGCTTATATGGTTGGCTTTATTACAATTAAGAATGTGTGATTGTTTCTTAAAATTATGCTTGTTTATAGAGTAATGTAGGTTTTGTATAAGCTCTTTCGTTTGTAATCAAGATGTTGAGGTAACTCATTTTATAACTGTTGGTTAAATTAGGTTCGTGAAAAATTACATTTTTAACAGTAATTTTAATTAATTCTTCGAATATTATGAGAAAAAATAAGAATAGACTAATACATTTTTGCAGTCATATCTTGAAAGTCTTCAGGTCTAGACTTCTTGGGAATTTTTAACTTTATTAACTAGTTTGAATAAGTATTGCGTTCAATTTTTAAGATTCATAAATTAAATAAAAAAATACATTATTTTAGCCAACGTGTCACACCAGTTTCCTCAAAAATGTACATCTGTGCTGATGCAGACATCAGGCTTGAATTTATTCACTGATATCGTTAAAGGAACTGCAACTGCAATTTCAACTTTTGTATTAATTGAAGGATAGCAGCACATAACTAGATAATCAACATTTTATTCGAAAATAAGTTTCTTGCATTAAAAATTAAACAAAAGTCAAATCCATATTGTGGTAAAAGGATTTTTTGCGAAAAATCATTTATAATTAAAATAAA
>NC_046660.1:99210611-99223124 GCF_010883055.1 Belonocnema kinseyi | reverse complement strand
ATATTTTTTTCAACTTTTTAGCATTAATATTTCTTGAAATTCTTATAATTTAATAACAAAAATATGTATATTATCTTATTTTACCCAGATTTTTAACAAAAAATGTCTGTCATACTGTGATGTCGCGATCTTTAAATTTTATTGTCTCTGAAAAGAATAATTTTGTTTGGTTCAACATTTTTTATTTTCATTCCGCATCCCTGTATCTCATAAGCAAGCTTTTTTGGACAAAATTAAAAAGTCGTTTTTTAATCATTGTCCGAAGCCGTTTTTTAAAAGCCCAGGAAATTTTAATCTAAAAATTCTAAAAATTCTGTTGTTTACTTTTTGTAAACTTAACATTAAATTTTGTATTGCAATCAACAGTCGAGCATGCTCCAATTTCAGGTTAGTGTCACTTCAAGATTGTCCACATCCATTTCCTCGAACCTAGATAGCTTTTTTTAATCAAACTTTTCTCACCTGAATTTAGCAACTCTTCAGTTCAAAAGCGAATTGTTGTTTAATTTCTTAATAGTGATTTAAATTTTCAGAATTTTTTTTCGCTGTTTTGAAAAATGCTGTCTTTATTGGTTGTCTAGTTCTATATGGCCACCCTTCAATTATGAAAATATGGAAATCTTTCTAATGCATTTTGAAAGATAAATTATGCAAATAGAAGAAAATATTAGGAAATTTGAAGTATGCGTTCTCTTAATATTCAATAGATAAATTTTCGATTTCTCGGCTTCTTAAGTTTTCTTTATGAGGAATGGGTCTTAGCCATGGTTTTGGAATGTCGATTCATGCACTTTTTGTATTGATAAGAACTAACTCTTGTCTGTACAACAATGTCTTTGAATCATCTTAACTATATGTTGTTTTTAGTAGTAGGAAACGAGTCCGTTACAAAGACAGACTCAACAATGTGAGAACCTAGTTTTAAAAAAGCATAGTTTCGTTATTCTTCCCTTAAGAAACGACACAAAACGACTGTCGTCCTACTGCTGCTCAGTCGAATCATACATGGGAAGGAAGGGATTGTCTATTGTTGAAATAAAGAATTGGCTTTTCGATCATTGAGGAACAAAATTGAAATGTGTTGATTAAACACAGATCCTTTCCTTCTCTGTTGACAGACTAGTTTCGAGTGGGAGGTTCAAAGAGATGGGAAGATTGACGAAACTATGGATAATCAGAATTTGGCTCATCTCAACCAACCAAGTATGGCTGTGCAAGTGTCTCGAGAGAACGCTATCATGGCAGGAGGCTCGTTATATATCAATATGACAACGGCTCTGCCCGAATACCAGGGAAATTTATATAAACCCATAGATAACTCGTTTTTAGCCCATGTGCCTTTACATTCTCAATCTACTTGTAATACAGAATATTCGATGCCTCTAGATTCCGTGCCTCAGAGTCACATTAATTGGAAATCATCGTATGAGGATGAACACGCGAAAAATGAGCCAAATATAAATACCGCGAGGCAAAACATATCAGTTATTCAGTCGACAGTTTGTGCCCCTGTGCAGCGGTCTGCGACTGGTAGAAAAGCAGGAAAATTCAAACCTAGTTGGCTAGACGCGTACTCGTGGCTTCAATATGATAAACAGTTAAATCTGATGTTTTGTAAATACTGCCGAAAATGGAGCGATACGATTCCGGAAATTCGAACTTCATTTGCCGCGGGTAATGGCAACTTTAGACTTGAGATTGTTAACCATCATGATAAATGCAAAGCCCACAATGTTTGCGTTTCCAAGGAAGGCGAACTTAAAAAGAGATTTGCTTACGGAAATTAATTCCATTGTTTTCTACTTTAAAGCTTTTTGTACTTACAAATGTTTTTATTTGAAATGACACAAATCGCGTAATTTGAACGTTAGTTTCTTTCTGATGAGTTATGTACCTACTTTATTATTTTTAAGTTTATTTTTAATAAGTTTAGTCTTAAGATATTCAGTCTTAGACGAACATATTTCGGCTAGTTTTATTTTCCTAAATATTACGTAGATATTAGATATTACGTAGCATCACTGATAGAAGGAATGCCAAAGTAGCGAAGTTTGAAGTGATCTGTGTCTGTGATGAAGTTTCGTATTTTCATAAAGAAGTGGAGTACCTTGCTGTAATATTTCATGGTTACCATAGATTTTAGAGTTATTAATTATCAGCAGGAAAGAATGATGATCGATTAATTTTTTTTAAACAGTCGCTTCTTTGATAATACGGTATTCATTCAAACATTTAAACATATATTGCTTGACTTTTCTTGATGTACACATAATTTTTTTTAACTATTACTTTTTTTTGACATTTTATTTTCTGGGTATTGTAGAAATATCCTTTCCATTCAATGCCCATTCTTTTATACTTGACATTCCCACAATTATATTCCATTTTTGCAAAATTAAAGTGTCATACTATTGCACAATGCTAGTATTTTCTGGAAAAAATTATTTCTAAGGTAATTTTTTATTTTATTTTTTTAGTTTAAATTCTTTTAAAAACCCGGTTTACTGTTAGTATTTATTTCAGGGAGTACTTTTTTGAAATCATTAGGGTGAGAATAAAGAATGTAGTAGTGGCATTTGTGTATTTAGCCTTACGAAATTATGTTCTTAAATTCAGACTGCATCTTATTTGCAATGTAGATAGTAAGGTCGTTGAGAAAATTTTGCTAAATTTTCTTATGGATCTCGGTACATAAATCATAGAATGTAAACATATCGATAGGTTATTAAAATTATTATAATTTCAATATGGTATATGATGTTTTAAATGTGTTATTTTATTAGTTATTTACCTAAACAGTGAATAATTAGAAATTGAGTTACCTCGACGTAGAACGAAAGTTTCGTTTGAAATCTTCACCGGTTTTCATATAAGAATGCTGCGCTTAAAATCTTTGTACATTATTACTGAAATATAATAAACTGTTTTTGTTGGATGAACGTTGTTTTAAGATCTTTCTCTTGAAATTAGGATTCAAAGTTTCTTTTAAATGAGCAGATACAATTGGCAGAAATATATGTCACTTTGACTTCTCAATTGATTAAAATGCGTGTTTTAAAAGTTCACTATTTGCCGTGTGCAGGGTCATCCAGTTGGATTACTAGGTGAAGATGGAGGACCGACGACAGGAACGCCAAATGACAGTGTGCAGGGGATAGAATCATCCGAACATCACAATCCGCCCGAAATGCTTGATGGTCTTGATGGTAAGATTTTTCAAACATTTTAATTTAAATTTGATTATGAGCAAACATACTTCCTGGTATATCTTCGGCTGCTTGAAGGATACTTTTACTTAAATTTTACTTTCTTATTTATTGTTTTATTAAAACAGTGTGTGTTGCACGTAAAATACTGAACAATCAGTTACCGAGATTAATATTATAACTAATATCTTTTAATATAGTGGACTTCAGCAATGTCGAGAGAACGGGACGTAGGTTAGTTCTATGAAATCGAGGGAGAAATGCATGAACGTTTGCGATGAGACCTCAAAGTGAAAATTGGTATTCTAGTCATGTAAGACGGGCATCCCTCTATTTCCAAGTCTGGCAAGCGTAGTCGAGTGTTAAGTCTGAAGGACGGGGAATATATATGTGTGTATGCATATATACGTATATGTATATATATGTATGTATATATGTATGTGTGTGTGTATATTTTGTTATATAAGTTCTTAGTGTTTTTGGTGATGGTATCGTGCATTTGCTATGTCATTGTGGTAGTAATTATATGAGTGTGTTAATATCGAGCACTTAATACGCAATGGTTTGGGAACCGGAACAAGCAAATGGACCATACATGCGTGTACTCCGTTATGTTTGAGGATGGTGTGTGGGCTGTTGATGCGTGCGGTTGTTAATTCTGTCGAGTTCTCTCGTTGTCTTACACTTTGTATCTACGGTCTAAGTCTAATTAACGAGCCATAATATGTGTGAAAGTACAAAGTGCCCGTTCATATAATTCATTAAAGACCACCTAGTCGATTCAAGTAAAAAAGTAACTTGTTTCCAATAAGGGGTTTGTTTTTTATTAAATGAATGCCGGTCAGATCTTGACAAGGAGAGTTCGTGAAACGCAAACGCTGATTCGACTGGGACTTCACAGCGTGAAAGTACATAAAAATCCATCAGATCCTTATTTATTTTTTTGATCCAATGATCCTTAATTTCAGAGATTCGTGGAAAGACATAATTTCTATAGTCTTCTTTTAATCATAAACTTACTGTCGGGCTGTATAAACATCAAGTCCGGGGTGCGGATTCGACAGAGGTGTGTTAAACGCTCAAGCGTAAATGCAGAAACCTGGGTATCTTAGAAAATAACGCCCATAAAATATAAAGAACAAATACGTATCTAATGGACATTGGTGTTCTTTCACCATGCAAAGCCCTAGTCGAATCGGCGTCGTCCATTTCGCGATCTCTCTCTGTGAGAGAAGAGAATCTTTTTGCGATAACTTTGTCTTTATACGCAAGAGTAAAGTGTGGCATTGAGAGGACACTTTTTGTAATAATGTTCGTTTGAGTAGAAGCTTTTAAGGATATATAAGTCGTGCACTTTGTATACATACAAATATTTATTTTTCACAACGGGGTTTTTTTTTGCATGTTTCTTTCTTATATACTGTTTTTTTCTGTCCTATATCCTTTCGCGTTTACATCAACATGCCTAATGTGATCTTGATCTTACATTCTCACGTCTCTCTTTACTTCATTTTGATGCATGGTGTTATCGCTCGACCTCGCAGCGAGTCGTCTTGGTCGTCTTGGTCTTCATCACTCGCATTTGAGCAAAGACGAGCGAAGAGAACCGAGAGCACACTGTCGTTGCGTCGCGAATTCGCGTGTTTCCTTTTGTTTGTTTCATTATTCAACGAGAGTAACGAGAGAGTTCATAGCGTGTGAACCACGGAATTGAAGAGCCGAAGATGAAATGGTGATGATTAGCAGTGTTGTTGGAGGAAGTAAGCACTATACGGAAAGGTATCGCTGCTAATATCTTCACATATCTCCATATTCGGTCTCAGTTTATCATTGATTTGATTTTCGTTTCTCACTTTTTCATGCTCGTTATTGTCACTCGTTATGTTTATTTTTTTTTTAATCAAAGTAGAGGTGTGCGCTTCTCTCTCTATCTCTCACTGTTTCTCTCCCTCTCTTTCTCTATTTATTGTTGTTTTTGTTGCTAAAAGTAGGTGCGATAAGAATTACGAGTGTGGTATTTTGTCATATTGCGCATCTTCAAGTCTCCTTTCGTCGATTGATTTTTTAAAGCGTGCCATTCAAGCAGATATCCTCTACTTCTTTATTCTACTACTCTGACTGACTTTTTGACGTAGAGCGTGCATTATTAAACGTATTCAGAACTATTTGTTTCGTTTACGTTTGTTTATGATTTTAATTCTTTCTTTTTTTTATTGATACATAATTATGAAGTAGATTCTGTTGTGCCAAAGCAGAGTGATTGAATTGCATCCATGATTGAAATGGGATCCTTGTATTCCAGGAACGGCAGGGACTAACAAAAAAGAGAAGGACATAAGTAATGACAGTCACAATAAATTAGAGACCTCACAGCTCAGCTCGGAAAGCTGTAAGCTTTGCGGCAAGAGCGTAGCCAACATAAAAAAACACATGAAATCTCATTTCCCCGACAAGTATCAGTGCCACATCTGTATGATATCCTTAACCAGGTCTGACAATCTCAAAAGGCATATTAAGCTGAAGCACGGGATACGAGAAGGATCCCTGATGTCGCCATTTATGCGCTTGGAGGCCAAACACTTCCTAGCCAAATCGGAAGCGTCTTACCTCACCTAGGCGGTTGAGAGAAAGATAGAACCAAAGTGCACAAGTTGCACGCAGGAAACTCAAAGATTACACAAATATTCTCGCGAAAACTAGAAGTTTCATACGATACTCGCTTCTTTCTTTAAAAACAAGTATTAACTCGACACGAGTATTAATATTACAAACTGCCCTCGCAGTCCAAGGACGTGAAGTGTCCCCAATTATAATTAATTTGTAGATTAGCATGCGAGAGTGCGCGCGTACATAACCTAATTTATTCTTAGAAACGGTATTTTATTATCATTCATAATTCTAAATTATTTATCTTCCCTATTTATTATACATTTAAGTATATTTCTTCAGCCTCTCGTTACGAATAGTACTCGCGATTCAATTTAGACGAAGTTTGATTTAACCGTATTCTTTAACATAAACGAAAGGGCAGTTTTAAAGAGCCATTTTTCTAGTATTTACGCGATTTTCTTGCCGCACATTAACTCAAGTTTCCATACTATTTATTTATTTATTAATTCAGCTTTGCTCTACCACGATTATGGTATCAGTATTAAAGAACATCCATCGACACTCGTGTGTTATTTCCAAGTCAAATCCCTCGATTCTCAAACTTAACTCATATTTTTTAGTACTAATCTAGATCAGAGTTGCGTTTCTGATTCGACGGATTATGAACCAGAGTAGAATGCCGACTTAGTTTTGAAAGTGAAACAAATTCAATGAGACAGATTTAAAATAAAAAACTTCGATGCTGGAAAAGTTTACAAAGTAACATGTTTGGCCGTGATTTGTTTCTCCTTCGACAGCAGCATTGCAACCTAGTCAGCAGTTTGTCCTGTAAATGTACGTGTGTCGATGGCAGTATCGCTGGTTGTGAAACACGTCGAAGACTGAATAAGGATTCTTGAGCTACAAAATATCAGCTCGAAGTAGTCATGAGAAACTAGTCCCAATGCCCATAGGCTGATATAAACCAGGTTTTAGGCTTTTTGTGGTGCCTTTCCTAAGTACAAGACTAAGCAGTAACGATAATATTGATAATAATAGAGTTAGTAAAATAGTGGTACATAATATTTGTAATACAGTACGCCTTTACATAGACGACAGTGCATCTAGAGACCAACTATCACAGAATAATCATAAGTGCAAAGTCTGTCCCGTCAGCGCTATTTTCCAAAACAAAATCTCAATTAATTGAAATGACATTCTTGTTTGAGAAAGCAGCGTCGATTATTTAAGCTTCTTCATTTATTGGTGCTTATTCTGTGCTAATGCGTTACTCTTCTGTCAGATCGTTATAACGATAAATTCTCGCCTCTTCGACTTTCATACACGTCCCTGATATCGACAAACTCAGCCATTCCGACTCAGGCTCTTATTATCTTCGCCTTTTCTCTATTTTTGCAGATTCGGCATTTTTTACTCCTCCGGGCATTGAATCCGTGCCGATATCGGACATAGAGAGAGTGAGTGTGTCAGATTATTTTGAAAAGCTGCCACACACTTACACTAGCAAATGCAAAATTTGTGGGAGAATCGTGTCAAATGTTAAGAATCATTACTTGACACATAAACCAGGAAATTTTGTTTGCCCAATGTGCGGTTGCAGTAGGACCAGATTGGACAATTTAAAGGTTCACATTAAACAGAAACATCCCGACTTAGCTTTAGAATACAATAACGCCCAGTACAATTGGGTGCATGCGAATTTTGTCGACACGTAGGTTTTTATGTCCTGTTTATTGCCGCTCGCGATTTTTCATCAGCGGCTCCTTCAAACTACTTCCATGTTATCGTCTTTATTAATTCGACGACACGAATAGAGATATTTTTCTACCTTAATTGTATTCAAGACTCTATTTTCCACGCGTAACAATTTTCGATATTTTAACCGCTAGCGGTGCAAATTGTAATTTTTAAAAATAATAATAATTTTTAATATATTTATGTTCGTAGAGTATTTTTTTGTAATTTTATCGCTATTTTTAAGATGTTGGGCATCGCGATCTCGTTTGGTGCGAGACGGAGGCGCGAAATCCTATAGTATTGCCAGTGAATATTTATGACTTTGACTTAGTATAAAAAATAAAACTATATACGCCACCAAAAGTGCAATGCCAGTGAGCAGTCTCAGGAAAAAAATCGAATACAAATGCAGCTAGCTAGCAAACATTCAAATTGCAGGGTCGCTGGTATCGTCCATGAATTCTATATATAGAGGAAACTCAGGTCGTTCTACAGTTTTGCTTTTCGTAACCTAAAAACACAGTAACTGAAAATTCGTGAGTTTGCACTTAGGCCTTCCTCGGAACAAAAAATTTGCCGTCTCAGTCGTTGCAACGATTCCAGTCAAATAAACTCAGTTTTCACTTTTTGTGGATCTGGTGAATTTCTTATCAATTTTCAGACTCATATTCTTGCTAGAAGCTTCTCAGGAAGCAAGCTCTTCTTTCAAATTACTTAACTGAGTCTTGGGAGCTTCTACGTGCCATTCCTTGGATGTTTCTTTTTGCCTGCAGCTTAATAGACAAAGTACCTGCAAAGGTGATTCAGGTCGAGCAGGAGTGCGTCCCGATTCGACGACAAAGCGGCTTCGGGAGTGAAACAGACTGTCTTGT
Organism: Belonocnema kinseyi; assembly: GCF_010883055.1. Classification (NCBI taxonomy): domain Eukaryota; kingdom Metazoa; phylum Arthropoda; class Insecta; order Hymenoptera; family Cynipidae; genus Belonocnema; species Belonocnema kinseyi. The sequence goes on along the minus strand of NC_046660.1, from coordinate 99,214,699 downwards.
GGTACAGGTCTCCGTACAATGCATCTAAAGATGATGGTAGGGGCTCCTTTCGAAGATAAGCTTCTTAGCGCGCCATATCTCGCCCTTATTACCGTCAGTTACCTCTTCTACCTCGATAAGAGGATCAGAATAAGGGGACTCTCGCTCGAATCCCGCAAAGAGTTTGTTCGATGTTCCATTACCTCTTTGAAGAGGCGGCGCGGCGGGGTTCCCGCTTCAAGTTCAAGAGTCTTGCCAAACGAAACGAGAGGGAGAGTGATCTGTAGAGTCGAAGATCGCATGTTTAGATGTGTGGAAAAAGCATCGAGATAAATCTTAGTTTATTTGTGCGTAAAACGGCGAATCCCTGTGGTCTGATTTTGTTTTAGAGTGCTTCGATCTAGGGTAGGAAATCAATACTTTGCTCATACCCCGTCAATGCAGCTTTATCAAACTTATTGCTTGGTCAGCGTTCCACTCAGGCAAGTTTATTTCAATCTGAGTGCAAATTCGTGTTTATGTAAGGCTTAAATAGGCCAGAATGATAGGAAGTTCTTCGGAAGTATTTTAAAATCAATTTTTATCAGGGAAGTTTCTCGGATATGATTTTCATTATTTATTGAAGGACTAGGAAATAGATTTCAACTATCTGTTTATTCTTATTAAATCAATGTTTATTTTCAGTTTGTAGAAATCGAATTTTGATAGAAGATCGCTTTCAGCTCAGAATTGAAGCACTCATTTTTTGAAAGCACACTGAAGTTAGAAGCGATAATGTCAGCATTTCTGTATGTATCTTCGTTACTAAGGTTCAAGGAGTGAAAATCCAATAATAAAACCTCCTGCAGCACTTGTTCGTCAAATATAAATCCTTTGATCTGTTTGAACATTTTTTAAGTCCAATTTCATCAACATAAATGAAACTCTTGAAAATCAAAGTTTGGAAAGCACTATTTTAAACTGTGCACACTAGAATTCAGTTTTAACATGGAAATCACTGGTGTTTAGAAGCAGTGTCTGGATATTTACATCTCAAACAGTTGCTGCAACGGTTCTTTTCTCTCCACCTATGACGTAACGAGTGTGTACTTTATTGAGTGCTTCGTAGGTTAGGCTAGAAGAGGGGAGAGAGAGAGAGAGAGAGAGAGAAAGAATGAGGGAAAGAGGAAGTAGAGGAGAAGTGAGAGGAACAGGGGATACGAGTCTTTTCGACCCTCCCCATATTTATACCAGGTGTCTCATTACAACCTTTTTGTTAGGACAACCCTCCTAACTAAAAGCTTTGTCACGAAAAACTGTCAAAAAAGTATCTCTCTTTCAAACGAAACTCCCTCATGGAATTTCATACCCTCATTGTTAGAAAAATGTAAGCCTTAATTAAAATTGCATGTTCGTTTTTTGAGAACAAACTTTAATCGGGAACTGTACTGTTTTAGACTGTACTTTCATTTTTGAAAACAAAATTAATTAATTATAAATTAAAAAAGAAGTTCATTTTTACGTTAAGGAGGGATTTTCGTTTCGGCCCTGCAATTGACCATAAGCATTCAAAGCCTTCAAATCCCATATGAAAGCTAGAGTGAGAAGACATTTTCTGTTGATATTAAAATAGTCGTAAACCGTTGAAAAACATGGCCTCCTTACAAATCATATTGAAACTGTACTGTAATTCATTTGAATTCGATCAGTTTAATTTCAATCCAGTTGAATTAGAGTAAATTTGTTTAGTTTGTATTCAGTGAGCTTATTTCGCTTTGGATTCATTTATAGTTCGGTTGAATTCACTTGTTTTCAATTGTATTTGCTTCCATTCGATAGAGTGAACTTAAAAGTAATAGAAGTTCTAATGAATTCCGTTAAATTCACTTGCACTGATTTAACACTTGTATGAATTCGAAAGGATATACGGAAATTCAATGGAATTCGCTTGCATAATCAGAATTCAGGTTATGAGAAAAGTATCAAGCTGTCGAAACCAAAGGTGAAATTTTAGGACAATCCCTAATTTAATGAAAACGGTATGCAAATATAAAGACAGTTTGATTCACAAGCCGCTGTTTTTTATAGGATTTTCCTGTCAATACTTGATTCTTACATCTAGTAATCAACAGGTTCAGTTTTTAGACTAGAACAAAAAATCACGTCAAACAGAACTTGAAGCTTCCGACATAAAAAAAATTTTGTGGATGTGAGAAAAGCTTGTCATTAATGATTAGAGTTTAAAGGTGTAAAGTGTGCTTCCCACTTCAAAAGAGTTTGGTAGGAAGTCGGTTAAAGAGGTGAAAATGGGACACCCCGTATAGAGTTCTTCTCTTGTATAGTTGTTGTTCTCAGTCTCTGTCACGTGTCGGGTAGAGGAAAGCTAGGAGTGATCGATGAAAGTGTGAATGCGAATGTGTTGCACATCTCCGAGGATCTTTTTGTTATTGCTAAGGGTTGAATGGGGTGCCTCGCTTTCCCGCCTATCACCCTCTCACTCTCTTTATCTATCTCTCTGTCTCCTCCGAACCCCCCCCCCCTCTCTCTCTCTCTCTCTCTCTCTGTTACAGTGTTGGCCACTGGTGTCTCACTGAAGAGAGAGGGGGTTACCCCGCAAGGTCATGCAACGCAGCTCCAGCTGTCCTGCTGGTTACCTCAAGCGTTGCAACTTCAAAAGTCAAGGGAGGCTCGGGGGTTGACCGTGGGGAGTGCAGCCGCGAATCAGTACGATATGTTCGTCCGGGTGCGAGGAGAGGATTGTCGTCCCCAACTGTACAATTGCCGTCATTGTGGCAAGTCTGTCAGTAACCGATGGCACCACATCCGATCCCATCAATCGCAGGATTGCCAATGTCCATACTGCAATAACGTGTTCACTCGTAGCGACAACCTTAAAGTCCACATAAGGACCAAGCATCCGGAATTCACATAGCCCTACTCTCTAGAAAATCAATCAGGCCCTCACCTTTGTAGGACCCGACTCCACTTACAAATCTCTTCGTGGATTTCTATTCATTTCCATCATCATGATCTCTCGTCATAAATTAGTACAAATTTTATTTAATGCTCTAAAAATCACACTCAAGTGTTAGACAGGCTACATCATAATAAATTTTACTGCATTCTAATGTACTTTAAACTAATAATAATAATAATAATAATAATAATAATATCGAAAAATTATATACACAGTTCGAAAGCCTGAATAAAAACGATTGTAATACCTTCAAACGCTTTTGTAAAAGAGTAATTTAGCAAAGATTAAAAATCAAAATAAATAAATTGTTCAAAGTTGTGTTGTATTATTTTATCATTGTAAAATCTACTTGCGTCATGAAATCTAACTTGTGTAGCCTGTCTTAGTGATTATTTAATTTCAAGAATTATTTCAATGAAAAATTATCCTTTTTTAAAAATTTATTTTATCTTCAACTGAAAACGAGTCATTTAATATTTCATCTTAGAAACCGCATCAAAGTAGATACGCTTGTTCAAAAGTTTAAGATAGGCGATTTTTAAGTATTAAGAATAAACGCTCTGTAGGACTGGGTGGTATAAAGGTTATTTCTTTTAATTTGAGTTCTTATTTCTCTGCATTTTTTAAGAAGGACTACATCATTTATTTTTGAACTATGAAAATTACTAATTTTCCATGTTTATTTGTGTTTTACACAGAAGTAATAAGTCACCAAATTCGAAAAAAATTTCAAGAATAATGTTTTCAAATAATGGCTTGCAAAGCAATGCATTTTTCAGCAGTTTAACATTAGCCGTTGCAAAGTTTAAAGTTTCCTCATAAAAAAATGTTTACCTGTAACAGCGACTAACCTAATAAGTACTTTACGCTTTTATGTGACAGTTCTAATGAAAATTACGAAGGGATTTTAAGATATGTAGTTCTGTTCATTAAAAAAAAAACCAAGAAGGATCTTTTATGAAAACTAGTAATGCATTAATAAAACAGAAAATTTTAAATTAGGGTTCTGTTCGTTTGAGGAAAAATGAAGGGAATCGACATCAAATTAAAAGTAATTAACTTCCAGTAGTATTCAATTAGCAGATTAAATATTCGAAATTATTTTTAAATTCTTGTATTATAATAGCATTCTTTTGGCGGTTATTTCCACACA
>NC_046660.1:99191704-99210511 GCF_010883055.1 Belonocnema kinseyi | reverse complement strand
TAGCGAAACGGTAAAAGCTTGACTATTATTTTTATTTCTCTAAAAATGTAGTATGCTTTTTGAGTCATTGGGACTTTATTTTATTCACACACATTATGAGACTGTGCAAGGCTTTGAGTTGTATTATAATCTTGAACACGAAGCAAACTTCTGAATGAATATTCATGGGGATTAAACGTTTCGCCGTGTATTTGTAAACGTAATAGGTATTATGTACAGCGAAGCATCATTGTTTTAGTGTTATTTTAAATTCTCTAGTTTAATATTAATTTTAAGTACCCTTATTCAAGATATTCATTAAACGCTTATAATTAGCATTTGCATAAGTTTTCTTCCCACTTAAAGTTTCTAAGATGCCAAAATCTTTCGACTCAAGGTTTTAGTTTTTTTTCTGGACTTTATGGATATGTTGTAAAAATCATTCAGGTTTTTTCAAGTTACTATTTAAAATTTTTTTAAAAATTGACCTCAAATTGTAAAAGATAGTGTTGTGAGATCCTTGCCGTGACTGATTTTTATATTATTTAAATTGAGTTTAACTCAAATTTCATTCTAAAAAGACTGCTTACAGTTAGGTTTAATTTCATACGTATTTCAGCCAAAGATTGTTTATTGCCATTTTGAATTCATTTCATACTGTAGAATATGAAAGCGTATAGTCATATGCAGAAGTTCACTTATGAATAGAGTGGGTTGGTTGCAAAGAACTTTTTGTTGCAATTGTATACTTTTATGAGGGTATAGAGGAAATTGAGTGGAGAGGATTTCACGCTTGACTGATCTATCCCTTCGCGACGCTAACGGACCAAGCTTCGATTTGAGGAAAATGACAGAGCTTGATCTAGTTTGACTTTGTCACTATTTGTGCGTGTTTCGATGACTTGGATGAAGTTTTCACTTTGTATTGTGAAAAGTTTTCCTTTTATGGTATGAATCTGATACTTAGCTTTTGCCTTCGTTCAGCATTTTCTCCATCTGTCTCTCGTTGCTTTATACAGGATATCAGAGGTCTTTCAGTCTAAAGCTAGTTTTAGTACCAAGACTGAACACTCAATACTGATTCTAAACCCGCTGTAAGTCGAACTTGAAGTCTGGCTAAACTTCTCTCTACTCAACTCTTGTATGCGTCTCAAGTTCTCCCAACTTCAGTACTTCTTTTATTGCTGAACAGTTCCTTTGGCTAATTCAATCAATACTTCAAAGTAGTGAATCTGACTATATTTTACAAATATTTGTTGAATTCTGGTGGTTTCTTAAAATAGAGGTCGTTTTAAATTTTGTTTGTCTGCTCGTAGTCTTATTCAAATAAAGGAAGGATAGGCAGTAGGCACGCCTAGGGTAAATCGGAGAGTTTTTGTCCTGACAACTATGTTAAGTGTTAAGTGGGACGGAAAATATTTCCTATTAAAAATTAATTAATTTGAAAGCATCTTTGCACTGCTCGGTATATAATATTTCCATTCTTCTGAAATAGTGCTCTTGACTAATTAATTTCTTAGGCTTAAGATGTCATTTTTCCTACTTTTAGATCTCGTATTCAATTCTGCATTAGAATCGAGTTTATTCTTGTATTCAGTAGACAATCCAATGGTTACAGAATCATATACTCTAAGCATTTATATAGTTGTCTGATCGAATGATCTCATTCTTTCACTGTAAACGTACCCTGATCGTATCAAGCAGCATTTTCGTTTTTAAATATACGTATATAATAGGTTCAGTTTATGCAAAATCGAGTTTCTCGGTAATAGGATATTATGATTTAATCTTTGAAATATTATTGCTGATTCCAGCTTAAAACTACTAGTTTTAGAGACTCTTTTTCTGGTCTCCTTGGTAGACTCGTTGTACTTGTATAGATTATATATCCGAGAAAATATCGCTCTATTTATTACCCTTTTATTCTTACTTTACTTTTCTCTTTCTTTTATTCTGGTTCGGTATTTTTTCTGGGTTATTTAACTTTTCTTCTGGGTTTATCATATTTTCCTGTGTCGATAATATTTCTCAGTGATAGCTACAGGGAGAGAAGCAAAAGTAAAGGGTTGAGTTTTCTGTTCCTTTAACTCAAGCAAATTCTAATAAGGGCGAGGTTTTGACACTTAATATTATTGCACAATTAACTTGAAACCAAGCCCTAATAGTTATAGTCCAAGCTAACAATTTAAGAATGTACAAAAATAATCAGAGTTGCTAATTTTACCCTTAACTATTGAATTGGTTACTGTGAGAACTTTTGTATATTTTATCGACGTTGAAAAGCCATCGCCTAATTTCAAACCCAAGTTAAGGAATGTAACGTACCTTTGGTAGAAACTTATTTAAAATAAGGTTTAAAATTTGGCTGGACCAACGTTAATACAATACTATTTATTTTTACTTCAGAAAAAGAAAGTATCGTCTTTATCTTTATGCTTCATTAATGGTCTCTCTGCTTTTTCTTTTGATAAATCATTGAGAACCTTCTGGTAATTCCGTAATGTGCCATACACCAACGCATAGTAGCATTTTAGATAGTGGTGTCATAAGTATTTAATTTTGCTTTTAAAATCTAACATAAATATACTCATATACATAAATAAATATATTTATATTAGGTATTTAGTACCTAAGCGTAACGACACTTAACCTTCCTAAGACTTAAGACGACGTAGAAACAATTGTAATATTTTTGTACTGGCAGATTTTTGAGAAATAAATGAAGATGATGAAGATAATTGAATCGTAAACTCACGTTTGTGTGTGTATGTGGGTGTATGCGTATATGTCTGTTTTGGCTTTTATACACACATTCAAGGGTTATTGTCAATGGTTTTATAAATATTTTTCATATGGGAGACTTTGGTTGATAAAGATTCAAACGACATCATCCATAACACACCATCCTTCGTTTAATAACTGGCATTTTGTCCACTTTCTCCTCCTGTTTTTAAGTTTCGTTTTTCACTCCTGCGCATCAACCACACCTGTGTTGCTCTCACTAAAAGTAATCACACGCAACTGACACTCTGTTTCTCTCTCTCTCTCTTTCTCTCATGCGAGAATCTAACGAACCTAACCAATGATCCCGCTATAACAAAGGTACTCTTAATCGTTCCCAATTTGTGTATATAAACGTGTACAAAGTTGTGAGAGTCGTCGTTGCTGCCTCCATTCAGTTACAACATATTAAAAGACTATTGCGATATATATACATTTTTTTTATTTAAGTCAAGCTTACTCAGCTTGATCCAGACTGAATCAGAATTAACTAAATAAATGAAGACGACAAAATCTGAGGTTTTTAAGATTAAAGTTTCATTTTAGGAGTGCACTTTTGTTTTGACATATTTTCTTTTGCATTTGTGATGTAATATCTGTTAAAAACATCAAATAAGATATAGAATTTAAAAGAAAATCATCCTCTGAGCGAAATTTATCCAGTGTGCATTTCTAAAGGACAATGTAATCATTTAATTTTTTTGTATTAAAGGAATGATCCTGCCGTTCTTTCTATTTGGAAAAAATATTCGAAGCAACTAGAAATCGTGGTTTCAGTATTCAAGCAAAATGGTTGTATTTCTCAAAAATGGGTGATATGACAATTCCACATAGCTGCATATCAAGAAACCATTCTTTCTGGCCATACCGACTATTTGAATGATGCTTCTTAAAATACCAGCAACCTTGGAACCCGTAAATCGAAAGATTATTCATCTTCCGGGGTTCGAAGATTGTTGATATTTAACTGTTGGCCTAAAGAGAGCCACACTCTAAACTGTAGCTTCGATTAAGAAACGAGATTGCTGGTTCATATCCGGCTCAAAGAATAATGCTATTAGTTAATTATGTATTCATAACAAATGATAATCATGTGACACTTCGAGGTATCAGATTCTGTCTTCTTGTTTGAATATTGTTTTTTCTGGATTACAAGAATGTTGGTATTTAACAAAGCCAAGTCGAATGTTTTTTGATTTGGCTATACTAATAGCAACTGGTAAATTTTTGAAAAGGTTGACTGGATGTGAGGTTGAGCGACGAGAGTCGGCACGCATTGTTTTAGTGCCAGCTTAGCGCTACTATACCATCGAGCTACATATCTTTTTCACGTACCTTGGCGTACTCGCCAGCTTGGACGAGAGCTTGTAAGCGCGTTTTTTTGAGACAAAAAATTGGAAAAATGAAGTAAATGAAAGATTATAAAATTGCTCTGCCTTTCTCTCTCTGTTTCTCTTTATCTCTCTTTCTCTCTCATTTCTCTCCGGCTCTCTCGATCGGATCTCGTTGCGCCGTATAGAGAGAAAAACAAGCGAGCCAAAAACTAGGGCTCGTAGGTCGGGAGACAACAGTGATGAGTGACTTGTCTTGTGTTGATGTTGCAGGTTCAAAAGCCTGGCACATGCGGCTGACCTTTGACCGGGTGCCAGGCGGCTGCAACCTTCACAGGTGCAAGCTGTGCGGCAAGGTCGTGACGCACATCAGGAACCACTACCACGTCCACTTCCCCGGCAGGTTTGAATGTCCTCTTTGTCGTGCCACGTACACGCGTAGCGACAACCTGCGTACACACTTTAAATTCAAACACCCCGAAGCAAGAAAGATTGATCTTAACGATTTTATGGCCGGCTCGTTGGCATTATCAGCCGCGAATAACGATACTATGAACACGCTCTCCTAAAGAGCTCGTCGGCTCGCTCCCTCGCTCGTTCGTGGTGATTGTGATGATCGTGACACGTGCGTGAATGAGAGTCTTCGTCGTCGTGGTCGTCATCATCGTCTTCGACCTCGTCTTCGTCTTCGTCGTCGTCGTCATTGTTCATCCTTCTGCACAGCTCCGGGCGAGAGTGCGATGCGTGGCAAGCCAAAGAAGGGCCGGTATCTTAATCAGTTTATAACGAACACCAAATCTTATAGGATCTACGCTTAAAAAATAAGAAAATAAAACAAAAGAGATATAGTGAGCGAAAGGATAATGTCAGTGGAGAGTACCGTCTCCAGAGAAGGACGCGATCAGCCTTATTTTTTTCTGTGGTAATCGAACGCTGTGTCGATCGAGGGCCCTATGTATAAAGTTATAAAAAATGAAAACGAAGAAACGAATGTGCGGTGTGAGATAAAAGAGACTAATTGCGAAAGATTTTAATGGAATTTTACACAAAATGGGAGCAAACGTGGTGCCAATTCCTCCCGTAATTGCTGCTAAGTGGCGAGCTGACAAGCAGCAGGAAAGAATATTAATTATTAATTAACATTAACCTAATGTAAACAGAAGTAATGCATCGATGCGCAGGGTGAGTCGTATAGTTGTTGAAATTTTATAGTTTTTCTTCATATTAGATATCGATTCTCTTCGTTAATAGATACTCCTAAACATACGCGAATTACAGGTGCAACGTTAGAAGAAGAACATTCGCCTATGTAAAACTTTCATGTATCGACAAGTCTTGAAAAGACTCAACTAGCGTAGTACGTTTTGAATTCGCGTTTAAGGTATACTGCGCCAGTTGTTCGAGTCTCTGTAGTACGTATCGATATTGAAAAAAAAGTTGCATCAGACTAAAGCACACAATTGACACATTTCAGAATTACGGATCGATGATCGATTGACAACGAAATTTTTGTCCTATGCATTGTTTTATAAAGTTACGGTAACGTAGCTCAGCGGGTCTAATATGAAATTAAACTATAAAACGCGTGTTACTTGTTACATAACACTTAAATTCTATAATTATAACAATTAAACTGCACACCGCAAATGCAATAAGCAGAAAGTAAATAGTGGAAATCTTAAGAGACATTCCACGAGTGGGACTTAAATGCATAGGCGACACAATGTAAGGATGTACCCTACTGGATGGTGATTATGATGATAAGGATAATGATGATGATTTATAGTACTATATTTTATACTTTACATATTCTACTGTTATATTCTACATTGGTTGGAGATAGTTATGTTTAAAAGGCAATTTTATCCAAGGGATGGCTTACAATATTCACAACCTCGTTACACATAGATATTTCATAGGTTGGGGTGCAATCCGTTTGTTCTTTAATCTTTGTTTATTGTTTCTCTAGTGTGTTTTTGTTTTTCTCTACGTGGAAATTGCGTAAATGTTTTCAAACAGGATAGATACAGACGCAAGAACAGATACAGGACCGAGTTTGCTAGCTATTCAAAGAGCCAAATCACGCTGAATTGTGATCACCTGATATTGCCGCCTTTTTATGTCTTTTCTTACTTCGAAGGAAGGGGCACTTTGCATAGTTATGGCTACCCGAACATACATACGCATATCTAATAATTTAATAATATATAGCCAGAATATTAATATATAACGCTGATTCAGATTATTATTATTATTACGATATTCTTATTAATATTATTACAAGGTATAATATATTGGATAATTTATTTTGTTTTACCGTTTTATGATTTTATATATGTGTTGTTACTATTTCACCAGAGGAAAGCACTATTCCCTATTCAGCGATGCGCGCATATATATAATTATTTATTTGCGAAACGGAGAAACTACAAGATACAGGCCTACCGCAAGTTGATCGTTTTGCCAATCGGTCTCTCTGTGTTTTTCTGTTTATATTTTTTTATTCCTTTTTTTGCTCTGTACGAGAAACTTTGAATCTTCTTCGAATACACAGTACCGCAAGCTTACCAAATATAATAGTCGGATATTATTTGCTGCTTTTGTGTTCTACATGTATTCCAATTGCGTTTTCACCGCGGGTTTTAATGAAGTGGTTTAACTCGAATCGATGCGCGCGCAGAATTGCACATTGGTTGTACATTAGTTGATTTCGACCACTTCCAATTTCCGGAATTGTTCAGCCAAACGTCAAGCCGCGCTGTTTATTACCGCATCTCTGTAAACCTCTATAATAACTGTGCGGCTTCCGTTGATCGTTCGGATAACTCTAATGAATTTCTCGTCATAGGAATTGTGGGGCGCGTGAAACTGCAAAAATTATTATTACGACCAAATTTGGTTTCCGTTTTTCTGGAGGGGGGAGTAGGTGGGTTTCGTCAAATGAATCTGGTTAACCAGGGTCATTCGCGTACCGACCGTAAATAATGGAATTCACATCAATGTAGTCGATGACAATGTTTTTTATACTCAAGGACATGCACTCAGGTGTCATTTGATAAAATATAGTAACCAGTTTTACTCGTAAACAAATAACTTTGAAGTATTTTCTCTGAAAAAGAGTCGATTTAAGATAATGGGAAACGTTTATCTGGTGCCGAAAATAAAGTGGAGTTATTATTTTATGAATAAAGTTGGTTAATATGGTCCTAGTGAATCCTTGGTACATGATCTTGTGATGGGGTGAAAACGCACGTGAGTCAGGAATACTGTATAAACGCATTTAGAGTCATTAGATTGTCAACGGTCCCATCTCTCTCACCTCTTATCATCAAGGATTCGAGTCACTGCGTGGAGAATTTTTTCTTTTTTTTTTGCCTGCATGCATCTACGATTAACATTAGTTCTGTGCGCTTTTTTACTCTAGTATCAATTATTACATCCAACATTGTATATCTACGAGGAGGAAAATGAATTGTTGTTAATTTATAAAAATGCCTGTAGAAAAGTCTTGTTTAATTTAGAGTTTGGTAAAATTCCAATTGAAAAAATGTATATGGTTAAAGTAAACTTTGGTTTGTTTGATGTATTTAATTTTGTCGTACGAATTGACATTTACTCGATTTTTATATGACACTGACTAGTAATACGGATTTTTCCGTAAAACAAGCCTGTCAAGTATAGCTCGAGGGCTAGTATTACGGAATTCTCCGTAACGTTAGACAGTTCGTTTTGATATTGATAAGGAATAAGGAATTTATGAGACTGAAACAAGGTTTGATTTAAATGAGATTTTTCTCTGGATGGTGTAACGAATTTGTGATAAATGCGTTTCGATCAAATGTTATTTACGAAAATCACTCAAATCTACAATTGGATTACATTTGCGTTGAATTGGTTTGTGAATTATTTTATACACGACTGAGCGTCTGATTCATTATTATTTGTGCTATAGTTTCCGTTATCTTTCGAAACATAAAATTAAAAAAAAAGACTTACAAACATTCAAGTAATACATTTTGGCAGCCATTAGTATTAATAAATTGTGTTAATCTTATACGTGATACTGAGTAGGATTAATCTTTGGATTGGATTCTCTTTCGTGACAGTTATTGTGATTTATACATTATGGGTAACAACGATATTATCAATTCATTTTCTTCCACATGGCGTCATAAGTAACACGTCGAAATTACTTCTTCCAAATTTGGATATTAAAAATTCTAGGATCTTACGTTTGTTATGATATTTAGTCTATTAAATTAATTATGATATTAAGTATTAAAATGTTTATTACAAAATATTTATGACGTCATAATAAGCTTCTCTGTAATTCTTTAAATGTAACCCTTTCCTTGTGAAGATTCTTATTTTCGATTTACTTTATTATGCTTAAAGATTTTGAGAAAATCTTGCTTAATGCTGTGAAGTAGGTTGTGCTGCTAATGATTTCCACTAGTGTTTTCGAAAATGTCTTTACATACTATTATAATTTTTTCGTGATAATGAGAGAAACGATCTCGTGTGTGGAGTGATAAAATTGTATATAAAACTTTTTGTTCTCTTGTTATACATAGATTCTCTAGTTTTGTTATCTGAGTCTTGAATTCTTACACGCCTATGCTTGCCAATCTCACAGATTTGTAGATTCAAATAAATAGTAATTTCTGTACTTTTAAATGGAAAGAGTGCATAAGATATATTTAGAATATTAATTGTTGAATATTTTTCCAAGACTTTTGAAAAATTGAAAAATGCCTTAAGTTGTACAATTTTGTCACTCCTGACATTCGAGATCGATTGGGTATTGATTGAATACAGTTTGTGATAATTATAGGAACGTTTTAACAATTTTGGAATTTTAACTTAATAATAATAATAATACTATTGTACGGATTTCCACTTAATATTTAACTGCAAAGAAAGAAACTGCGAATATAGTGGCTTTTGGCCCGAATGCGTGTCCTAGAGCTGCGGATGAGCAGACAGAGAAAGGGGAGTGTAGGTAGATGAACTCGAGGGTAAAAAGTGAGAGAAAATTTTTTGAGGAAGGAGAGGGTGGGAAAAGTAAGGAAGAAGAGAGAAAGAGAGAAATACTCGGCACATACAGATTTCACAAAGTGTAATAAAACGGCCTGCTCCACGCTCGTGGTGCTGGTCGCCAGGCTGTTATATTGAAACCTTTTATTAATTAAAATGATTAATACTACAAAAACAACTACATAATACTATTACTATTATTACAACTTTACTAATACTATACTGCTACTACTGCTACGTATAAGTATTTATATATTTACAATTGCGTGGTGTGGAGTGGAACATTGTGATATAATAGATTGGTGCTAACACCTTATTGAAATTGAGAAGAATTTAAAGAAATTTGTGCAATATTGCGATAGTAATGGGGCGAGGCGTTATCTCCTAGCGGGTGAGTTACGTTTATCCGGCTCTTTGTGGATGGTGTGAGGTAAAAAGGGGCGCGAGGGGAAGTCGTCCAAATTTTTTCGATTGTCTTTTATAGTCAACTCTTTTCGAGTGATTTCGTCAAATGCCAAACTCTAGGATCGGGAATCGGTACATAGTCGTGATTTGGATTAAATACGAATGATTTCGTTTCTGCAGTACACGTCGTATGACTTAAAGTTAAATTGATGAATTTTCTAGATCTAGACGTCCAGGGAGGAACGACTCGCCAAGTCTTTACCGGAACAAAATTCACTCCCAACTTCATTCACTTCAGTTTGATTCAATTGACTTGGAATCTTTTCCTTTATCCTCTTACTTGATTTAATTCAGTCTCAACTTTTTCCAACCTGTCCAATCATTCTTTCATATACATACCGAAGGTTGAGGTTCATCATTATTTGGAGAGATTGTCTTTTTCCTTGGACACAAGAAATGAAAATATAAATTGCAGTGATTAGACTGAGTGAAAACGAGAGAAAGAGACGCGTTTAGGAAACGCGAACGCGCGACGTGAAGAAAGAAACTATGGCTGTGCAAGAGAACATTATGAGAGTATAGTTAAATAGACGTAGGTGTTACCTAGGGACTAGGCTTAGCTGATAGGATAAGGGCAATGTTTTCAGGCGTTTCGTTCTCGCGCTAAACAATCCGCTGGTTGATAACGTTTCACTCCCTGTACATTATTAAACTAAATAAATAAAAAAATATACCTTTATGAATATCTCTTTATATAATAATATATACAAATTACGGTTTAATTATATGGATGTATATGTATATACACTCACATATATGTATATATCTATCTTCATATATAAAATATATGTATACATATACATTTTGTTATTTTTGGGTCGGGAAGGGGGGAGGGAGGGAGGGGCGGCGACTAGGGAAAGAAGCTGAGTGTATGTAATCGTAAGGGACTATTCCTGCGATAATATACGTTAAACATGAATGTAATGGCGTGATCTATTTCAAAAAATTTTCTCATTGGCGCGACATGTCAGACTGAAGTTGTGTGATTTATAAATAACATGGTATATCCTTTGCCTCTTGTCTCGATTTGGTATATACTTAAAATTGTATCGTGTACATGTACATATGTTGCATTTCTTAGAGGAGAAACCAAACTAATGGAAATCTTATTCGCCCTTGTTTTAAAGTCGCGCACACTATTTTTCGACGGATCTTTCCTTAAATTTGTTCTCTCTTCCCTTTCATTTTTGACTTTTTGTCATATTAAACGCGTTTTTACGGGTCTAACTCTTTCCTCACATCCCGTTTGGTCTCTTTTCTTTCTCTACACACTTTCAGATACTTATGCGTTTGAAACGCGCCGCGTTCTTAATTTATTGTGTTCCCATTTTGTTATATCCCCCCACCCCCTTTATTATTGTTTTTCCCCAATTTTTTTTGGACAGAGTCACAGATTAACTGCGGCACTACGTATTACCATAATCGAACTGCTAGAATCTTATGAATATAAAGATACATTTGTACCAAACAGTGTAAAAACGTTATCCAAGTTGGTAACCTTTTAGGAATTTCTTATGAGCGACATGAAAGGGGAAAAAAGAGAAAATGCAAGATCTTTCGATCTGGTATGAACGAATGAATCGTCGATTAAATTGTTAAACATATGAGGGCTCGCGATTTGCTGAAAGCTGCATTCTCGAGGATAATAAATTTATTGATTGGACATCGTTTTAATACGTTTTAACGTATGAAGCTAGAAATTAATGAAACCTTCGACACGAAAGGTACAATACGTATGACATCGGAACACGACGAAAGATATTTTTTTTAACCTACTCTAGAAACGGTTAGGACTAATCGAGTTTCATTTAGGAAAGAAATGGAAAAATTATTTTTACGACGCCCTTTTTATCGTCACTGCACGATTTATTCTTATTCTTAAATACGATTATATTATTCTCTAACATAAAGGTCTTAAGTTTACGATTGCATTATGATTATTATTATTATATTATTATTATCGTTAAGTTAATTATTCGTTATTATTATTGCTATTATTATTATTATTATTATTATTATTATTATTATAGACTTGTCTCTTTTAATTCTAATGTAGATATTATATGCGGATGATGAAGGTTTGAAACAAAACAACAAGAAAATGAACGCAAGAATTAATCATATGTGCATTTAATGTATTTCGTACTAATTTTTTGATTAAACATAATTGTGTGTTAACCGAATGGCCTCCGCTTTCTTTTCCAGATCACTTCTTCTACTGATTAGGTGTAAAATACTTTTCGTAAGATGCGTCTACTTTGATAAAAGAAGGGGAGAGAGAAAGAGAGAGGTGTGTAGGAAACAGTAATCAGGAAGAACGATAAAATTGCTTTTTTCTTTCTTTTTGTTTTTGAAACCTATCTTAAAAGTAGATATTATCGTGATAGCGCCTTTGCGGAATCTACCGGAATTGGTGACTGTTCCTTCGCACCTTCGAAGCTCTGGGCGCAAGCGCCTCTTGGGTTTGCGAAAAATTGCCCTGCAACAAGTGGCAGCGCGACCTGCTTCAATACAACCATATTTCACACCAGGATCGATCGACCTAGGGAGTGTCAAGTTTAACCAGTCGACGCCCTCTTGTCAAATGAAGCCGGTTCTGACAGCAAAGATAAGCTTTTTCAAAATGAAAAATTACTCACTGCTTCACTCACTGCTTCACTCAGCCAGGACACAATTTCTTCTAATCGGCTTATGTAGAAAATAATAATTTTCAATCATAAATGTCATTCAGGCAAATAATTGTCCTAAATATAATAGTACCGGGTAGTTTGGGGTATCCGCAGATCAAGAAAACCCGGAATATCAAGGAATTTATATTTTTCTTAAGTGAAAGAATTTTGATGAAAGGCTCAGTGTTTGTTTTGGGTTTATTTAGAGTGTTAAGAAAACTGCGAAGATTTCTTTGATGTAAATCTAGAGATGGGAGATAATTGTTTTCAGTTACTTAATGAATAATCTTTGTAATGTACAAAGAGATTCCAAGCTAACTTGTAAACTTTTTTATCTTAAGGGCGTCTTTTCCGAGTATTAGGAACTTTCCTCGCGTGCCTTGATTCTACAAGTTTTAATTATCTGCCGAAAGTTCTTCTTGGTCGTCGAAGCATTCAATTCAAAGGCTTCTTCGATCCAATCAAGTATGCATTAGGAAAAATGTACAAATTCTCCTGGCTGCGAGAAATGTGACGCTCTTGAGCTTAGAAATGCTGCTCAATGTTCAAAGAATCTAATTCGTAATTTGCATTTCAATATTAACATTTAGTGCTCATTGTAGTAAAAATATAACTTTAAATGATTAAAAATGACATAAACGAGCCGAGGACGTTTTTGCTGAGAAAATATCATGCGGGCAGGCTCAGTGATTTTTCATTACATCGATTTATTTTATAATCTTGCACAATATCCAAATTCCCTACGGTGATCAGTGACGTGCGTTTCGAGATCGTTATTTTTTCCCGCGAGCGAAACTCAGTGTGGTCTCTATTCTTGAAGCGAAACTTATATTAAGCATATTTGTTCTAGACATCATGCAGACATGAATGGTTATATATCATAGAATGTTTGTTGACGAATATCAAGGATAAAACTACAAAATGGTTGCTGTTATTCAATGCTTTGCCTTTTGCTTTTTTTGTACACTATAGTTTTCTCGTTTTTATATTTTCTGTAGGTACATAGAGCGCAAAGCTTTCTCCCCCTTTTAAACAAATACACAGAAGCTTTCTGAAAACGTATGATAAAACTAAGAACGAGGGGTTGGTAACTCGTGAAGACAGTTGATTTTTTTAATATCATAAAAGTAGTATAAAGTCGCATAGATATAAAATCGGCTAAAACTTTTGTATTTTCTTGATTATTTATTTTTTTTATAATTTATTTGAAGTTCCTAAAACGAGTTGTATTATGTGGGATTCAGAAACGATCTTCCCCTATTTATAATATTATGTACGCTCTTTTTGAAAATTCTCAAAAATATGTATTTAAAATGTAATTGTGTAAAGTCATCCGAAATTGGTTGAAGTCACTAAAATATCCGTAAGTATTTTGAATTCTGAAGTAGCTGTATACTCGATCGGTTGATTTGTGAACCCCTGGACTAAAAATTAAAAGAAGATCCTAAGAATAGTCAGAACATCCTTAATTTTTATTCTCGCAGCAATGATACCCGGCAATTTTGATGAATTAACACATTTGTAATGCACTTGAATCGATATTAGTATTTTTCCTTTGAACTAATTGCGTGGGTCTGGGCGGTAGAGCGATGAAAGAGCCCTTACTGTATTACTCGTTATTTCTAGCTTGTATAATTATCACGCTTTCGCCGAGTTCGTAATACAACTCTAGCAGAAAGAAAAAAAAAGTGTATAAAAGAGACCTTATCATACTTAAAGAGATAGTTGGAAATTCGTTCGTGGATCTTCGTTCTCTCCCGGCGCGAACCTTTTGGATCCATAGACATGCAATATCTTGTTCAATTACGTTATATTCTAAATTGATGCATATTCACGCGGAAAGCCGCACGCTCGTCACCCATATAAATAGCCAAACCGGACTTACTGCATAAAAGTATGTAAGGCCATCTTGATTTTTGTGTGGTTTCTGTTAATTGTTACAGAGCTGAAAAATTGGCGGATTTCTCAGATTTTTGAGAGACAGAATAACTCGGACGAGAGGAGGCGGTGTTCTTTGTGTGGTAAGGTCGTTACCAATGTGAGAAATCATTATTACGTGCATTTTCCCGGAAAATACGGCTGTACACTCTGTCCCGCCGTTTACACGCGCAGCGACACTCTTCTCACGCACACGCGTATGAAGCACGCACATGTCCAACAACCCATCCAATTCTCTCGATCTCAGTTCAATTGTAACTTACCCGTTTAGCCAACCTGACGTTCGCGCTAAAAACATATGTGAGTTTAGGGTTTGTGCCAGATTAAAAGAAAATTTTATTATTCTTCTCAAAGTTAATCATTTATGCGAAGCAAATTCTCTCGGTAGCTCTTCTTTAAAGAGTGCACCAGTAATGGCGAAAAATTGACGGTAGAGGGTATATTTGGATCATGGCCAATGTTTTTTTTTCGAATTAAAGCTTCATGTGCAGAAAAGCCTTCTTTAAATCACAAGTAAAAGAAGCTGCACTTAGATAGAATTTACGGTTTGTTATTTGTATTCTCGGATGATATATGTATTTTTCTTGAGAAATAACAAGGTTTCCTTGGAAAAGGGTAATGTTTCAATCTCGAAGAAAGCACAGTAACTGTGTCCTTACGAAATTGTTATATCTTTTATATATTTTACAAATAGTTTTTATTTTTAGGAAACTATTATCTTAACTAATTGCAGAAGTGTTATCCATCATACAATTATCTTTTCAATTCAAGAATAACATTTTTACATTATAAAGTGACATGCACTAACAAGCTGTCGTGTGAATTTTCAAGGTAAGAATATCGGTTGACTCAAGCAGAATAATATTTATAATTTCCGTAGTAACAGCTTGTAATAATGGATTTTATGCTCTATAGATTATCTACAATATACAATTATACATCGTCATTAATATCCACGTGAATCAAAAACATATCATGTGTCAATAATATAATTGGTTGTGCTCAATGAAACGTAGTAACTTACGCAATGAATAACTACATGAGAGTTTCATTGTTGGTATTGAGGAAAATTACGCTCAGTTATTGCAATCCAGAATCAGCATTTTGTGCATTCTATCATTGAAAGTATTCAAACCTATCGAGAAAAAAAATAATTTTAAACGTTTTTATTTTTTGAATTGTTATTATGAATATTGTTACCTGAATTCGAGTAGTGATTGTAATACTTCGCAAGAATGTTGTACAATAAAATTCTTTAAAAAGGTACCTATATGGTTCAAATAATGCCCTCTACTTAGAATTGATCTATGTCTTTAATTTTAATACCGCTTTAATGACCTATTTTATAATAAAATTTTGTAAAAATGACGGGTATTGCCAAATTTGCATTTTTATGCGCTGAATTAAATAAGAATCAAGTTTTTCTTAATCACCGATTTAGGAAAAAAAAGTCTGAATCTTTATAAGGATTACACGAATGAATTAGAATAAGTTATATTTCTGAATCTATCAAAATTAATTATACCTATCTTAAAGAAACCTTTACAAAAGATCAATTTTGTGCTGGTTATTTTCAAACATATTGAGTTTTAATTATATCATGTGTTACCAATCTGAGTGTTCAGAACAGGGCGAATTCGTTAAAAGAATTGGACCATGAGTGCGTATACATATATATTTTCAATTTTGGTATACTTATTTACATAAATATATATCGAAGTTGGGCTGTGACTATTTAGAACGTCATTTAGAGAGAAATAACCAACTAAAAAAGTAAATAAAACTAATGAAAAAAATCACTCAAACTCATGCAACTTCAGTATTGAAAATTTCAGCAAATGGGTTTTTTTATTTGATGTGCGTACAATTCAACGTTCTAGTGGAAAGAAAAAAAAATTGTTTATAAATTTCGTCTATGATTGTTTGTTACTTTACAATGAGAGATTTACATCAGGAAAAGTACTCTAGATTTAATGAGAAAAATTGAATTAAAAGAGTAAAAACATTTTGTTACTTCTATAAAAACCAAATAATTTTTTTGTCGGAACCAAATATTTTCATCAATTTTTTAAAGAATTTAATTATAAGAATATCGCATATTCAATTAAAAGCCAAAACTACAAGATATGGGATTTTCACTGTAAGTGTGAATCTGCTTCTTACTTTGTATCTCTCTTTCTCTGTATATATCTCCTCCGCTCTCTTCTTCTCTATTTTCTCTTGATTTTTGAACATCATAATCGAGTTAAAACTTTGCTCAAAGCAGCAGTCTTATTTAAACGTCGATGATCTTTCAGAATTAAGGCAGAGAGTCTACAAACCGTAACTGAAAAGATAGAATAATATTTTTTCCCATGATTCTTGTCACTGTATTTGATGGAAGTGAAACGCAGGAACTAAGTCGATTGTTGTTGAAGGGAGATGCATCAGCAGACACTGTAAATATCGAATAAGAATTTTTCATCGAGCTTCCGTGTAGACGAGCGTAGATTCTTAAGACCAGACACTATGGTGTCCTAAACGAATGTGAAAGAGCAAATTGAAGTGCGAGTGTTTGTCTGCATGCCTTGTAAAAATCGTAAAAGTATGTGAAAATGAAGCAAATGGTTTTCTTTGCCAAGTATGAGTACCGGCGGGCGCCGTGAAAAGTCTCGAATTGAAACTGCAAATATAAAAAATATTTTTTGTCTTTTATCATTTAAAAGAACGTCCTTCGTTGCAGTCTCAAAATTCTACAAGCAAAGTAAAATCATTTGCATAATTTTTTTGTGAGATCCTGTGTGAATTTTACAATGTCATAGCGTCTCTCCATTGTGCAATTAAATCGTGTAATATTACAAATTACAACAATGCATACATAAACAAAAACAATCTATGATTAAGTCGGGAGATTTCCATTTCGAAACTTTTATATGTACTACGTCCAATCTAAAAGACACCGCCGTTTCTTTTTAGAATTAAATGGATGACCGTTATAAGAATATGATGAGGCTTTAAGAATTTATCGTGTACACTATCTGACAGATGTAATATATTAATAAACGCTATGGATTAACGCTAAGGACTTTAATATCACTAAATGGTCTCCTTTACGCCATTCATCTATTTTCATTATTTTTATAAAGATCATTTATAGAAAAAACGGAAAGAAAGTAACCTAATTTTAGTTTAAAGAAAAGTTAGGTTTGCAACTTATTAGAAAAGAGAATAATGACCAGTATAAAATGAACGGAATTCTGGAATAAGATACACTCAAAAGAAGAAATTATTTTCCAGGCTGCATAAATCACATTTTGGTATATGGTGCACAGAGTTTCTTCAGTTGTTGGAAAAGAATTAAATGTAGAGCATTTAACAGTTTTGGTTCTATAAATATTTCTTGTATTACTTTGTAATTTCATATTGTTTCGTTAATTGCTGTAATTATTTTTTTCGTATACTATTGGCATTACTAATTACATATACGACTTTAGCGCACATATCACAATTTTTCCCAGATTATGGACATCCTTCAGAAAGCAGTTGTTCTCCAGCGCCTGATTTCTTCAGTAAAAAGTATTTTTATATGTTTGATGATTGCTGTGACTGAATTTGTGATTGTGAATCTTATGATTACCACTGTATCCTCCACTTCGTAAAATTCCCTTACCCTTCTTTCCTGCAGATGTTGAAGATGCCTGTCTAGTCGTGGAAATTAGGTGTGAGATGCTTCCAGACGTTTTCAAACCAATTTCCGGTACGCTATCGCGACATCTAGATAGTTTTTAATTTCCACAGATCTGTCTTTGCATACTTGGATAGCGTACCGACTCTGTTTGGATAATTGCCATAAAACGCAGTGGTGCTACGATGACGATTACAGATTTCAAAATTTCACGCGTGGTGGCAATTCAATTGCTTCCGGATCTTGAAGAGAAGTCGTTGCTTTTCTTCCAAGTAATCAGAAAAAATTGTTGCAGTGTATGAAAAAGTTCGGCAAAATATTAAGGGAAATTTTTTATTCATCTTGCAAAAGTTTTATTTTTAAGTATCTGGGCTCTAGACAGAGTCAACTGATTCTTTATTAAAAATGATCTTTTTGATTTTCAAACCAATATTTATAAGTGAATAGTTTTGCCAAATATTTTGGTCTCATTTGGTCTGACACTGAATAATTTTTCAACAATTTTAGGTTTTCTATTTGAGGATTACCACTATTTCTTAAGAAAAAAAATCATGTTTACCTCCTTTATATTTAAAATAAAAGCTTCTGGCAGAAATGAAGATGAAATATAATCATCTAGAAAAATGTCTTCTTGAAATGTTCCGTTCTAAGAACGTCTGACAAAATTAAAAAGTCGCTTTCATAGTTTTCAACGGAATGTATTACAAGTTTTTAAATTGCAGCAGTCAATTTAAACATTTTCTTTATACAGTAGAAATATTGTATTTGTAAAATTTTGATTTCGTCTACTAAACGAATTTTCTTATATTTTTATGTTTTATAACGCATATTTAGCATCTGGGTCAAATTTACCAATTTTTCTTTTCTTTTGTGAATTTGTTTCTTGACGAACATTAGTAGCAAGGAAATAAAAAAATAATTTTTTCTAGGCGATTTTAGAATT
>NC_046660.1:99172748-99191604 GCF_010883055.1 Belonocnema kinseyi | reverse complement strand
ATATTGTATATCGTACAAGCAAAAAATAATTTATTTTATTACACGGAAAATAATAAACAGAAATTGAAAAAGTAGTAAAAAAACAGCTCTGTAAAAATTCTAGTAATAAATTTTTAATGTATAGTTCTATTTAATATGATGCACTTTGACTGCATTTATTTTTTGTTTGTCCAATTCCGGACATGTATGGTAACAGTAATTTTTTTATATAAATAAAGAACATTATGTAATTTTAAATATTGTTATGAACTTCGATATTCTCCAAAAAAAACTTGGATTTTACACAATTCTGAAATTATGCATACATATAATTATTATTTGCACTTTCAACTAGAGAAAGTCATGTGATTTTTTTGTATTTATCCTTATCAAATGAAAAATTCAATGATTTAAGGAAGGAGTAAATATTAATATATCTGGCTGAAATTTGGATTACAATTCTTTATGGTAATTGGCGCGAGTTCCGAAGGTAGGAATTACATATTTCGAAACTTGAAAAATAAGAGACTTCTTAGATAATATTTGGTAATATTTGGTTTTGGTTTTTTAGTTTTTGTTACTTTTGATCCCTCCTATTCAATTATTTGGAAGCAAAGAAATGGGTCTCAGAAGTTCGAACCTATTCCCTCATCACACTTTCAAGTGTATTTTTTGAACTCATCTAACAATTCATCTAAATTCATGGGGATATCCTAAAGGGGAATTAGGATAAAAGTGTAATCACAGCCGAGTGAAATCGTTTTGGACCAAGGGGCGAATGCCAATCCCTGCCCTTTTGGCCTATTTTCTCCTATTTTGTCCTATTTGGTGACTTCTTAATTTTCATGGGAAAAGGAAAATAGATTCTCAAAATACTTTTTTCACGCTCTTATATTCTAAATCATTTATTAAATGAACATTTCACATAGGATTCGCATCCAGATTCTCGACCATTCAGATTTTCCATAAACCAACAGGGTATCTAGAAATAAATCCTATGTAAAATATGTATCAATTCCACGATTAATTCAAAATCTGTGGTCCGTAAAAAGACACCCCCGGGGAAATTTTAGTAGCTGTGTGGCTAATAGCCTCGTAGTCCTGTTCCTTGTAAGGTGTAAATCATGTAACATATTCGGCAGGCTTCTGGAATCTTTTACCTTGAAGTTAGCCCAGTAACTGTCTTATCTTGGGATTCAACCCAGCAACCTAACCCGAAAACATCTTATCCTCAATGCTTAATGAAGTCAGAGAAGACGTCATCTCTGATCTTATTATTACTAGCTTTTCCTATCTTTCAAATTGAAAGTTAATCTGATCAGTCGCTAAAAATTGACCGAGTCATCCAGTTTTTAGAAAATATTCAATTGTTCAAGAATTGAAGTTCGAAGAACCGTACAAGTGATCTGTCGCGATTTTCTAACTTTCGCACGCTCTTCAGAATTGTAGAAAACTTTTTTCACCAATTAGATCCGCCTAGAAAGACAATTCGTTCGGTATAACGTAATAAATTGTGGTATATTAGATTGCCTTTTCTTTTGTTCTTTCACTGCTGAGCAGTAGTATCTCCAGGGTGGCCGTAGGTCCTAGAAATCAGAAAAATATCGGGAAATTTCATCGGACAGGGAAAGTCAGGGATTTTGAAAAAAATCTTACGAAAGTCAGGAAATATATATAGTGGATTGAAAATTCCGATTTTTTTGTTCTAAATTTGACTGTCTTCTAAAAATTTAATTATTTGATTGAAAATGCAATTACTTTTGTTGGAAGTTGAACATTTTTGGTTTGAAAATTTGACCATTTCTTTAAAAATTCATCTTTGTAGGTTGAAAATTCCACAAGGCCAGTCTGTCAATCAAGTCCCAGGTTAAATGCTCTAGAACACTAATTGAGGAACTTTTGAAGGTAGGGTATCTTGACGGAAGCATGTATGTTCATAGTTATAGTCCTAACGTCATCGTAGCAAGCACTATGAAATGTGAAATGTGAAATGTATATGGAGGCTCAGCGAAGTGGCGCGGAGCTTCCGGTGGAAAACAAGACAAGAATGCATGAAGGCATTTGGGTTTGCAGGTACAATGCCGAGTGTACCAGTTGGGCTTTCATATCACGAGATGTTCGCCGTGTCCCTGGGTAGTCCGGCACTGTGGAGGTGCCGAGCTTGCGGAAAACAAGTGACCAACCGATGGCATCACTTTCACATACACACAGCTCAGAGGTCACTTTGCCCCTACTGTCCAGCCACCTACAGCAGAATCGACACCCTGCGCTCACACATACGCACCAAACATAGGGAACTACTCTTTGCTAAAGGATCCTTATAGAGTATGGGGATCCTGGGCAGGAAGCGCCGACGTCTCAAGGCCACAGTTTAACTTCCAGTGAACCGTCCTGTCCAGAGGAAGTCTAGCTTGGTTCCTGAGAGGAATTTCATGGATCCACTGCATCTGGACCTGGACCTGGATCTGGATCTGGACCTGGATATCGACTTCTCCACTTCCAGGAAGTTGGTATTAATGCAGAACTGTTTTGAGCTGGTTCCGAGCCAAGCAGTTTTGACAATATTGTCTCCCTTCCTTGCCCGAAAGGATCCTCTTGTTCCTTAGAATCTGTATCTTCCATCGGAACTGTTCTTCGATAACGAAACTGTCTAAGTCTAAAACACCTCAAACCCAGGGTTTCTATGTCGGTTTTTGAATTTATGGATCTCAATTTTTTCCCCGCTCACGGATCTAAGTTTGCGAAACTAGAAAGTAAGGATTGATAATATTTTTAGTTGCGTTACAGAAGTGCACAATTCTTTAAGAATTTCAGTCTTCGTAAGGATAATAGTCAAATTCTATACCGCAACTTTTTTAAACTGTCGCAGATCCAGAGACCGGTGGAGTTTGTTAGAGAAGTTTGGGATGTTGTGAAAACGGGATCTTCAGGTAATTGCATTAGCTTAACCTTTATTCATTGACAATTACAAATTTCTCGAACTCGCATTCTTATTTTACCAAATCATCAGATAACCGATTTGTTGTATCCCGAAATTGTGTTTAAATAAGTACATATCTTGCGGAATGTAAGTCAATATTTCTTTTATTCTAATCGTAAATTTGTGAATGTTTTAGAAAAATGAAATTTCGAATGTATGCGAATTCAGAAAAAAATGAATTTTTTCTAAATTTTTAAATATATCATTTGCTTAAATTTTGTATTAAGAATGATTCCAAATAAATTTTCAAAAAACAATACGGGTAGAAGTGAAAGCAAAGTGCTAAGAACAAAAGGCAGCTGTTACAAAAAGCAATTTCAAAAAAATGACCAGTTTGTGATTTTAATATTTGTTCTGTACAGATTAGTTAACATTTTTTAATTCATTTATTATCACATAAATAATTTTATAATAACGGATAAGATTTCTGAGAGTTCATACTTGTATTGAAGTTAATATCTAAGAATGTGGGAATGAATGAAAAATAATTATTCTAATAATTGATATTGAACAATGCGTCACATTAGAGGCGAATTTGCATCCATCCATCTATTTACTGTCTGACAAAGTACCTCTCTCAACTCCCCTGTTTCTGCGTTTCCGCCACTAAATTTGGCATTATTCTTCATATAAAAATAATGATCAAGAAGTAGAAACATTCATATAAAATATTGATATTTTCTTCAATGCTCTTTTATTAAAGTTCGAAAAATTGTGTATTTTGTTTAAATATACATTCACAGAAGGTTCATACAAAATAGCAAATATATTATAGCAAGCTTCTCGTTCCAATTATTTATATATACTTGTACTCATTAAAAAGGAAGGTCATTGCAAATTGAATGTTACTATTTCCAGATAATTTGACAAGAATCAGAACAAATTTGTACTACGTTTTTCATGATTTAAGGATCACATTTTTTGTCAATTTATGCCCTTATAAAATATTTGTGTACAAAATCTCAAGCAAAAAATTCGGATATTTAAACGAACGTCAATACTCACTATAATTTATTTGTATATTAATTTTTGTTTATAGTGAGCCTGAAATTTTATAATAATTTCTTGCAGATTAGTTTATTTTGCGTTGCGCTTATTCCCTGTGAGCGTTTTACCTTTAATTATTGATTAGATGTGTAAGTGTTAGATATGATTTTCAAGGGCGTTATAATTTATTGGTGTTATTTAATGTACCTTCGCACTGTCGGTATATTATCGATCGTCGAATTTAATAAATAGGTGTCATAGTCGTACTCAAAAGTTAAAAAGGCCATTATGGGTTGCATGGAACATTCTGCCGCGATACTGTTACCGCTTTACTACATATACTTATGTTAGAAAAGATTTCCTTGATCGAAAAAGAAAAGAAAAACCAAAAAAAAAAAAAAAAGATTAAAACGAAGCACTGGAAGTAATAAGTCCCAATCTGCCTCAACAAAAATTCGATTAAACAAATTGATAAGTTTAAAGAAAGCTTTAAAATGTACTTAACTTATTTTTAACCTTAGTTTATTTGCGTCGAATTTTCTTGACGATAATCGTAGTAAAACTAAAAGTGGTAATTTAATTTGGCATAAAAAGTATCGATTCCTTTTTTTATGACAATATTATCTTCCAGCTTGCACAAAACTTGAGACATATTAGAGATAAAAAATCAATGTTTCTGTTTTTACCAAATAACATAATAAAAAATATTATTTTCCACGAAGATTCAATTAAAAATTGATAAAAATAGTTTTAAGTTAGTTTTTAAATTCGAAATTCGGAGCTTTTGACGCTCTAAAGGTTTAAGCGGTCTAATGAGCTAGTAAATCATAGACTGAAACGAGCGCTGTGATCTTAAACACCGAAAAAGTCAATGGTACTACGAATCATTATTGTTAATATAATTTGTTTCATTGTAAGTAACCATGTGATTGAACGCTTACACACACGGTCTAATTTGAGCGAATATAATTTTTGTAATCCTAATCTGTTTCTCTTGCGAGGCGAAATATGTATGTACATTAAATTCAATCCAAGTGTAATTGTTAGCAGTATTGCGCTGATGTTGATAAGAGGAAGTTGTACATACCGGGCGACCGGAGAAAAAGCAATGTTTAGATTAATCGGACCAATCGACATTTGAATTGCGTGTTATCTAAACGCTGAGGGCATGCATGAAAATCTAAAATTTCAAGTCAATTTGATCTATAATGTTTCTTCATCGCCTGGATTATTACTTAAAAATTTTGAAGACATACTTGATATTTTCATCTTTAAAGAATCCAAATTTTTATATGCTTTATTCTAGAGTGCCCACTGGATCGGAAAATGTTCGGAAAATTGTTTGAGAATGAAAAACACATTTAGAAAATTAAATTAAATTTATTTTTTAACCAACATTTTTTTAACTCTCATTTTTAGTAGAAAAAATTATCCAGTCTCTCGTAATCTTACTTGGTATACAATTGGCTACGATTTTAATGACAAATGTTACAGTGTTCAACAATTATAATTTAAAAATGTTGACTTTGAACAACTATTTGCAAAATCATTTAATTTTTAAGGACTGGATTTCTCAATTTTAATATTTAATCCTCTGAACTTCTAATTGCTTAATTTGGAACGTTCATATGTAACATTTACATTAAAATGTAAATTTCTGAAATCTGCATATATTTTACACATCAAGGCCTCAATATTTCCAGATATTTTTAGTTATAAATTATAGTGTTCAAAATTGAATAATTTTAAGTCGAGAATTTGATAAATTAGTAACAGACTGGTATTAAGTATAGACTGAACAAATTTATTTCAAATTGAAAACATTAACACCTACAATACGATATTATTACTAAGCGAACAAAATACTTATGTAAGTTGGATAATTTTAGACTAGTAGCGTGTAAAAAATAATCTTTAAAAACGGTTGAATTTCATTTCTCACTGGAAGGACCAATTTAAAATAAAAATTGTTCAAATTAAAGAACGATTTTTAAATCAGAAAATTCGCAATTTTTCGTTTCCAATCCAAATGGTTCAAACTTGTTGATGAAATAAAATGTGCCTAAATTTGTATAATTTTTATTTAAAGTATTAAAACTGTTCTAGTTTAAAATATTTAAATTGTTCAAAATTGTACCACTTTGTAATTGAAAGTCATAATATTTAAATTATGAAGTAGAAAATATTCTAAATTTAATATTTTTAGATTAAAAACTTAAAGAGGAGACCATTTCAATCGCTCAGTATTGCACAATTTTAAATTGCCAGTCTTAATAGTTGAACTATATTGAAGAATTGAGTTTTAAATTTTAAAATTTTTAATTTGAAATACTTTAAATGTAGAATTGTTAACAGATTTTAAGAGCTGTGAGTTTTATTATTATATTTAAAGGATTAGAGTGTTTTTACCTTTAATGTAAATTAGTGTTCTATTGAGTCCTATAATTCAACGTTCCCTAGTTAATAAATATTCTAAAAACTGCTGGAATTTTTATTCATTAAGAAACGTGACCTGATACGCATCAATAGAACACTAAATTATATTTATAGTACTCAAATGCCTGTAATAAGTATCATCCAAAAAACTGTCTTAAAGTTCCTTATGTTTCTTAAGGAGGAGCATGCTATGAGTAACATTAAAGATTTTTTTATGTTCTTGAAATATGCTAAACTCGCAATAATTACGCATCAGTTTGCAAAATATAGGAATTTTTATCATGTTTTGTAGAAAATATAAGCTTAATATATAATCAATTATTTTGAAGTGGCCTAAATCTACTTGTTATCGAAAATTGTTCAAAGTCAAAATCTTAACATGTTGTCGTGTCAATGAAAACTTATGCTTTATCAATTCATATTGGAATTATTATATGTGTAAAAATTTGCTATTGGCCCTATTGGTACAGTGAAAATGTGATTTGGATTTCTTGAAATTTAACCCTACCGCATATTCCTCCTTAAAATGTGAGAGGAACGCTTTATAAGTTATATCGAGTGTTCTCGATTCATCGACATAAGCTTGGTCCCCTAAGAACCTCCAAAGGGAGAAACTTCAAAGAGAATTTCGAGTTGAAGAGTAGGAGTTTGCTAGGTCGACCAGTGAAATTCTTCACCTGTAAATAATCTTATTCTGGACATTGTTGTGCATGTACAAAGTAAAGTTCTCAATTTTATTCAACCACTAACAGAGGTTTATCTACGAATTAAAAAATTTACAGAATTAGGATATTTTCACACAAAACTTGAAACATTTAGGATTCTTGTAAGTACAAAAGTAATACATCTAATAAAAAGATTTATCATTAAAAAATTATAATTATAAGAATACAAATTACAGAAAATATACCGTATAGCATGCCCTTTGCTCGAACACAGATAATGTTATCGGTCCGAGTTATATTAAATATTTTACCTCAATGGATGCTCTTCAATCGAGAGAAACGGAGCTTTAAAAAATACATATAATGTATATCAATATCAAATATATATATATATATATATATATATACCTTCATTTCTCTATGGACCAATTTTTTTTCCGTGACAGATGTGTAACATTTTAAATGTGAGGTTCCTAACTTAATCCAGGGAGTCACAGTCGAATGTGATATAGGCACTCTGTACATTGAAGTAATTAATTATCTGTGCATGTACATAGATATATAATTAAATTTAAGTAATATATTGACTCTGTCGGACATGCTTTTGCAAGCATAAAATAAAAAAACTCGTGACTGACGCTTCCTTGAAACGATGACAGTTCTATATCGCCTACATTATTTAAATCAGAAAATGGTTCAATATTTATAAATAGGACTTCATGGGAAAAATGGTAAATTAGTCTCATTAGAAATATCCCTTCTGAAAAGAAGTATAGAAAACTATAAAATTTAATAGCTTCTCTTTCGACACAAAATATGATATCGAATAAAATTCTGTACACTTAGGGAAAATTTAGTCAAACCCTATCAAGGCGTAGAACTTAAATACAATTCAATAAGCATACTTTATGCAAACCCTATCAATGTGAATCTGTCAAATTGCACGTTCCAAATTCTATCAGCCCATTTGATAAAAATCCTGTCTACTTCAAATTAATTTCACGAATCAAAATTGATCAACACATACGTTTCTATCAAATTCTATCCATCGAGAAATTTTATACTTTTCTCTCAACAGATTCTCATTCAACTTCAATCAAATCGTATGTCACAGGACTCTCATCAAATCCTATGTTCTAAAATCTTGTAATACGGTTATAATATTTAATAAAATTTTATACGAGTTTTTAACAGAAGCGTATTAAAATGGATTATTATTGATTTGGATGGACTTTCTATCAAAAGCGCTCGATATAAATATAAAGATAATTAATTGCAGATACAGAAAACGCATTGAAAAGAATTTTTTTTATCAAATTCTATCAAAATTGTTCAGCAGGGATATTATTTCAAAATTCTTCATATTTTAGAATCACTTAAATGATTTGATTTCATACGGGGATTAGAAACTCTAAATTGTCATTGGGCCAAGTCAGCGTAGAAAATAAATTCGAAATTGATTGAACCCTTTTGGGCCAGCATAATAATTAAAATTATGAGATTTTTTTCTGTAAAAGTAAATATTATAATCAAAAGAAAATGCTTTTGTGTTTTGTAAGTGGCAAATGGCTAAAAGGGGAAAATCACCAATATTTGCTGCAGAAGTCCGGAACGTACCAAGGAAGTGATTCCGATGGAAGAAGGCAAACTGAGAGTAACGATTACAAAAGCGAACCGCCCTGGTCGTTCGTCTTTTGCAGTGCTTCTGTTTTTTTCAGCATTCTTCTATCTTCTTTTCAAATTTCTAAGGGGTTCTGGGTGCCTCTTTTCACGAGAGTACAGCTGCAAACAATTGGAGCGTCGAACAGAGTGAAATTGTGATTTGCAAAATGAAAGTACTTGAATAAAAAAAAATTAATTTCTACAATAATTCCTTCTGATAACCATCTTGAATTTTTTTAAACTAATAGGGGTGTTCAATTAAACTTTTGATTATTTTTCAATAAAAAACCAAAGAAATAACCTACTGTTTAATAAATGAAATGTAGTTTCTTAAAGATTTTCACTCGACATTTCAATTGATCACGCACGATGAAGGGGATATATAACATGAAATCAGAAACACTTGTGATGCTCAAATCCATGTTGTCAAGTAAGTTCGGTGATTTTAAATCCTATTAAAAACTCGAGTCAGAGTAAATCAGTGTATTCAGTCGATTCAGCTTCGCCATTTGTAGCGAAACTTTTGATTAAAAGGTTAGCGGGCGAGAATAAACTATAAAGTAAGTTTTGGGGAGAGTGGGAGAACCCTCTGTAAACGAGAACGCCGA
Source organism: Belonocnema kinseyi (assembly GCF_010883055.1). Lineage (NCBI taxonomy): Eukaryota > Metazoa > Arthropoda > Insecta > Hymenoptera > Cynipidae > Belonocnema > Belonocnema kinseyi. Next base: position 99,182,287 of record NC_046660.1, on the reverse strand, counting down.
AAAAAGATTTTTTTAAAGGACATAGCGTACGACATTCACGGCTGATGCTGATCTATTAATGTTGTTTATAACTGTTATTGCTAAAGTGTATATATATCTTTTTGGGAGTGAATGTAAGGTCTGCTAGGTCGATACCAAATTTACTACTTATTTTGTCACAATAAATCCCAGGTTGTCGAATTTTAATACAAAAGTGGATCAACATTTGACATATTGGACTTTGCCGTGTCTTCAAAATTGCCGACTTGTTTGTAACAAAAGCCATAATCTTATTCTTTTAGATTTAATTAAACGTATGCTTATCATTTGAAATGAGTGTGTATAACCCGAATGTAGCAGTTTCAGATTTCGTCTAGTCATTTTAGAATAAAATTTTACAGAAGTCTTGAATTGCGCTTTTCATATCAACATACATATTACTTAAACACTTTATTTAAAAAAGAGAATGTTAATCTTGATAAAACGTGAAACGATCATAATAAATAATCGCGCTTATATCTTTTCTACGCTTTTTGTGCACTTTTGCTTGCATAGCATTGGTTTATAATTCTACAAATAATAAAAATGCGGCATTTCTGCAACGAGACGGCAAAAAGTGTCGACTTTCTGTGTACATTCGTGTATTTGTAATTTAAGCGTCAGAAGTGAGCCAAATTGTAGTTAATTATTTTTTTAAATTCAAATTTTATTCCAAAAATTATTGTCATCTCTTTGTAAATTGAATAGTCTAATAAAACACGTAATTGAAATTATATAAAAGTTCGTCCAAAAAACGTACATTTTGTTGAAGGTTCACCTCTGTGGCTCAGAATAAGTTTATAGATAAAATATAGGCAATAAACGTGATCAAATGTTATGATTTCTTATGGCAAATAATAAATGTGTTTGTGGGTGATAAGTCAGTGTTCGGCACGTTACCACTCAAAAGTAACGCGTTACTTTTACATTAATCTTTTGAAAATGAGTTAGCCTTAACTTTCTATTATTTTTTAAATTAAAGAAACTCCTGAAATAGACAACCGTTCATTCTAGAGTAGAGAGATAACCTCAAAATTGTATTTTGAAGCTATCTACAGACCAAAAACTTTTTCCAAGAACATTAGGGAGTGTGTCATTTTCAAATTATATCAAATTATTTTTAACCTTTGCAAAAAAAAGTAACGCATACTTCAAAATACTGGTGATACACAATTAACGTGTCAGTGTTATAATATACTCTTGACATCGAGTATATATGTACTATGCTCGTTTGGTATAAGAATCAAAGTTTTAACATGTGATGTAACCTTTTAATATTGATACAACATTTTTAACTCGAGTGTTTTAATGATCCTTAGAAAACAATCTGTTTCAATGCCTGTTAAGCGTCTTCATACGGTGTAATAAAAATAATTTTTCAAGCGGGTATGGAAAGAAATGTATTGTCGTACAGTAATGTCGTAGGACGTAGGTCATTCGAGGAGAATCTTCTGAACAGCTACGACAGAACATATACCGATTCTGAGTAATAAAAACTGAAGCAAACGACACGCCTGACTCTATCGATATTTAGAATATGTTTTAAAAAAATGAATAAATTAAAAAAATTAATGTTTTAACCAAATTTATTATTTTGATTTGCATATTTCATTTATTTTCTCTTAATATTATTAGTAATATGTATTATGAAAACTAATTCTTTTATAAAGATTACAAAATTCAATGTAAATTATTACGTATGGAAATAGAAAAAAAAGTTATAATTATTCGAAAATAAGCTGAGTAAAGGATTTAAAAGAATGAATGTTGAAAAATATGTAAGAGTCAGTCGAACGTCTGGTTCGATTTGTAAATAATGTACATCGACTTACCTAATTAGATGCGTTTCTTGAGAAAGACTTGAAGAAGTTGTATTCTCTGTTTTTGTACAGTAGAAAATAGGGCCATGCCAATGCGTTGTTATCCAAAAATGCCCTGAAAGAATCCATCCCCAGTCCCATCTATGAGGATTAACGAATTATTATTATATACTATTATCTGTATAAATATATGAAGCCCTGTGTAGAACTCCCCTCTTGCCTTTCTCCAAAAGCGTGAATCGTATCTTCTCCATGTAACAACTACGTTATAATAACGACGTATTTTTGTGAGCAGTATTGAATATATGTGCTACTCTTGTACAGTTATTATTACGATGAATGTACTATGATGTACCTATATTGTATATAGATATATTTAATTAAAGTGAATATGAATTTGTGTACATCCTTGTGCTACCATTTATTAATTCCCGTTTCCTAATTTCTTTCCCTATCAGTTTCAATAGAAATTTTGAAAATAAATTAATGCAATTGCTCCTTTTTTACAAATTTTTAGTTTTTAACTTTGCAACAAAAGAATGTAGATTGCAGTATCTACGAGGGATAATCGACGTGGGATCAGAAAAAATGTAGAAAAATATAGAAGGCAGGAAAAGAAAGATAAGGGGCCATCCATATACCACGTGGACTGTTTAGGAGGAGGCGGGGTATGGCGATATTCCACGCTTATCCACGAGGGGGGTCAGACTAGAATCCACGTAGACACTCGTTTCCCTAAATCTGTGAAAAATAGACTGAAATCAGACAAGGTATACACGAGGTACACTCAAATTTTTTATATTGTGCTTTGAAGACCAATAAAATCTATATTTCCTTAAATACGTCCACGTGGACAGAAATGGGGGGGGGGGTGTTTGTCAACATTCCACGACTGTCCACGAGGGTGGGAGGGGTGCTCAAAAAGTGGTGAAAAATTGTCCATGTGGTATATGCATGGACCCTAAGATTAATTTTAAATTGATACTTTTTTTACTGCATGTGATACTTAGAAAATTGTCGATTTTACCAGTTTTAGGTTCCCCCGGCTTTTTTTCTAGAATAATGAATATTTTGTCTTAAAAATTTGGGAAATGATAGCGAACATGCTAACGGACGTCCCCACACATTTTTTTTGTGGGTTAATTCAAAAAAAGTTTTAATTTGACAAATTGTGATTAATTTGCATAGCGCTTAGGAAATAGTATCGATTTCTTCAACGTTAGATTCCCCCGGCTTTTTTCTTAGGATAAGAAATATTTTGCCTTCAAAATCTGGAAAATGATAGCGAACATGCTAACGGACGTCCGCACACACTTTTTTTTTAAATTTTGATATTGCTTGATATTGCATTTCCAGAGTGTCAGAAAGGCAGAAATGAAAAACGACGTAACCTCAAAATAATGCATATGCATAAAATTTTTATTTAGCATAATAAATTTTTTGTAATTATCCCTCAAAAAAGAGTCTGGAGACGTCCGTTATGATATTTTATAGCATCTCTGAATTCAGTCTTAAAAAATTTTCATTTTTGTGAAAAAAAAGCCAGGGAAACTGTAAGTATCACATGCCCTTAAGAATAATTGAGACTTCGGATTCAATAACCACACATAAAATTTTACCGAGTGAAAAGCAAGTCCCCTGGAGGCTTCAAAGCAAATTTTCGATTTAAAATTTTTAAAGGACATATCCGGACGTGAAAGTTTATCGCGCATATTTTTTCCCCTAGACAAAAAGTTGTAATTTTTGTAGTTTTCGAAATAATGCCAAAAAACTGACTTTCGAAAAAGTCGATTTTAATCCGTTTTTCACTTCAACTCGTGCTCAGTGCTTCAGCTTTCGAAAATTTTAAATGAAAATTTCAGGGAATGTGCTTTAGGATATCCTTCGATTGACAATGCAATGGGAATTCAAAACCGTTGTTTTCAAAAATTGTTAATAATTTTTTTCGGATGCTCGGCGTGAATCGAACACTTGTAACTTGCAGCGTTTCGTTTAGCGAGGGAATTTTGAGCAGGGAAATACTTCTCGCGGCAAAAATGCGGAGAAAGGTGTAATGAAGTTTTCTGGAAAGTTTCAGATCAAAATATTTGATAGTTTAGAAGTAGTTATGATTGTAGTGAACATCAGCGCTGGAGTTTTTGGGTGTACTATGTACTCTGAGACTTTCCACTGTGTCACGTTCTCTCGCTAGTGAGTTGTTGCTTAAAATATGATATTATGCAATTTTTTAGAGAATAACAGTTAAACGAAAATAAGTTAACAAAATATTTATGAATTTTATGTAATTTTCAATGTATTTTTCCGTTTTCTTTAGATTTAAATTTAGGATTCTCTTATGTACCAGATTAACCCGTAAGCGACCTTGAACATTAATTTTAAAATCAAACCTATGCACACTTGTCTTGCAATTTGGCCAAATCTGTTTTAAAAATAAAACAGATCAGTTAGTCTTTAACTGATCACTGGATGTTTCACATCAGAGTGTTTTTAAGATTAACTCGGAAAACTCATACGTCTCTTAAAATATAGGGAACATTGAATTTCATTCCTAAGTTAATGAATGTATAAATATTGAAAGTGATTAATTAAATAAGTGAATGTCATCGAGTTCGCCAGAAACTCCAACTGGAGGAAGAAAAACAACCAAGAATGAACAAAAGTGGGCTAAGAATATTAGCAAAGCAAAAAAAACAAGGTATTTAGACATACTTCATTTGAATAGATAAAAATTGCAATTGCCTTTGCAATTTCAGCTCTAGCAACTCTAGATTTGCAAATCTAGCAACTCAAAATGCATGTTCAAGATCGCTTACGGGTTAAGCCGAATAGAGGTGTAAACATTAGGTGTACATAAGAGAATCCTATATTTAAATCTAAAGAAAACGGAAAAATACATTGAAAATTAAATAAAATTCATGGATATTTTGTTAACTTATAATAGTATAACTGTTATTCACTAAAAAATTGCATAATATCATATTTTAAGCAACAACTCACTAGCGAAAGAACGAGACACAGTGGAAAGTCTCAGAGTGCATACTACGCTCAAAGATTACAGCGCTGACGTTCACTAAAATCATAACTACTCCTAACCTATCGAATATTTTGATCTGAAATTTTCCGAAAAACTTCATTACACCTTTCTCCACATTTTTGCCGCGAGAAGTATTTGCCTGCTCAAAATTCCCTCTTTAAACGAAACTCTGGAAGTTACAAATGTTCGATTAGCGCCGAGCATCAGAAAAAAATTAATAATAATGTTTGAAAACAACGGTTTTGAATTCCCATTACATTGTCAATCGATCGACATCCTAAAACACATCCCCAGAAATTTTTATTAAAAAATTTCAAAAACTGAAGCACTGAGCACGAGTTGAAGTGAAAAACGGATTAAAATCGACTATTTCAAAAGTCAGTTTTTTAGCTTTATGTCGAAAACTACAAAAATTACAACTTTTTGTCTAGGAAAAAAAAGATGCGCGATAAACTTTCACGTCCGGATATGTCCTTTAAAAATTTTAAATCGAAAATTTGTTTTGAAGCCTCCAGGGGACTTGCTTTTCACTCGGTAAAATTTTATGTGTGATTATTGAATTCGGAATCTTAATTTACATTTTAGTATTTAGTATTACAGAATACTCCAAATGCTAAAAACTTTTAATACTATGTTAATGTCAGAATAAAAGAAATCTATTTTTTTTTTATTTAGATTTTTCAATTTAAAGGCTCAGTTCAAAGTAGGGTCAATAGGGGTAAGTATGACACGAAATTCAAAATTTAAATGTACTTTGATTATTGATATTGAAAATCTTTGAGAATGTTCTTGTTTAAAATTTTGCATAAGTCATAAGAAATGAACAATTTAAGATTTTCGGTCGTTCCGCGTAAATGTGATAACTTGTAAAAAAACACTGTAATCTAAACTTTACAAATTTGTACTTTCTTAACTGTTAATGAAACACACATTAATTCTTATTTTTAAAAATTATACCTATTTTAAAATGTATAATTTCGAAATTGATTAAAAAAATATTTCTCTGTATAAACGTATATATTTCAATGTTATTTACTAATTATTATTATGTACTTTATTATTGCAAACATTAGGTTCATTATCATTAACCTCTCCAATTAACCTTGAACTGTTGATAGATTTTCGTTTGTCACACTGAAAAAGAAGAACAGATATCACATATGATGAAATTTCTCCTGATTCTGGTTTTTAATTACTTTCTCATAATTTATCATTAAAAATAATAAAAATGTAAAATTTTCGAGAAAAAAAAACAACGGATATAAAAAATCAACAAAAGGTGCTTTATCTACGAAAATTTAAATTGATAAAAGCAATAGTAAATTACAGCCACTTTTTCTCTACACGGAGTAAGAGATGTAATATTTATGTTGTGATAAGAAAAGTTAATAATATCCCATTTTTTTTCATTTAAAATTTCTCTTTGTCATTGCACACTTACCCATATCCACCCTATGATATACTATTCAATGTTCATATTTCACAAGAAATCTGAAATTAAAAGGTCGAATAATAAATCACAAAAGTCTGATAAATCATTATTCAAATCCGTTAGGCTTCCTCGTGAGTATGCAGTACACCGTTAGATTTATCTGACTTCACTTATTGTTTCTAATTCATCATTCAGGAGACCATATGTACAGTAAGTATAGAAAATTACGTTTCAGGTCCAATTTCATTTAGTTCTATAAAGCCCAATATCAATAAGAGCATATTTCCCATTGATACCGTCAGCATTAGCTACGCGGTGAATTTCGACTCGAGAAGAGTCCAGATGTCAAACCATTTCAAGCGCGGATAGCAGTCGGATGGGCGACCGCGATTTAAACATTGCTTGTGATTAAATTCATTAGAGTAATTTTTAACCCATCTTAGAAAAGGAAAAATGATCACACGCACATACCCAGTTAATTAAGTGGTGTCGCCTGATGGGTATATATATGTACTCTTTCTAAAGGACTTTTAAATGATACTATAAAATGGGCCAGTCTGAAAAGACAATAATACTCATTGAATTAGGCTTGGACGAATGTATTTACTCATCGATTTGTATAAGCAGAGAAGATAATTTATTTAAAAATAAACTTCCTATGTAAAGGAAACGGAAACTTTGTGAAATATTAAAAAGTATCCTAATTGGAAAACATTTAAATTCAAGTACAAGGTAGAAAGCATATTTGAGTTAAGAAATTTTGTTATAATAGACTTTTTAATGAACAAAAATATTTCTCATTAGTATGAATGGTATTTTAATTTAAATTTTGGTAAGTTTTTGAAACTTTGAATTTGAGAATCTTTCAAGTATATAACATTACAAATTTGGATGTTGGAAACTTAATACGTTTCATGAGCAACTTATCGAAAACGGCTGTGGTTACATTATGAAATTGAAATGCGTTCAAAATTATCTTTTTATTTACTTTCGTATATTTATTCTAAGCTCTAAGGATATCTTATATGTAAAACAGAAACAAGGTTTGTTTAAAAATATTACTTTTTCTATTTTATTCTTTTATAATTTGTACAATATCAGTGCTTCAAATATCATTTTCCCCATTGCAGACTGTTAAAAATATACGTAACAATTTTTCTAACAAACCCTTCCCCCCCATATAACGCTTTTCCTATTGTAAGTATATGTAACTTTACATGCACCTAACGCTGAAGGTGACTCTGCTCCCATACGAGTGTTTAGTATTTTTTGAACTGCACGTTATCCTAAATTAACGTCAACGGATGAAGAAAAAATAATCTTCGTGTAAAAGGTAATTGACTGATGCAGTGAATCTGCGTAAAGAATAATAATAAATAATAAAAAAAAAGTTTCTCGTTCTATTTTTGAATGAGTAGTCACGTTTCAAAGTCAGCAGTGATTTTTAATAGTACTTTCGCTAATCGTACCGACAATTTCCGACAGTAGTGTATGTAGTGATATATTTATTTCATGAATTCTTAAAGTTTATTCGAATCGATTGACCTATGCTACTAGCGCTTATGACTGATAAATAGTTCAATTTTATTTATAGTAGTGAATTAGAAATAAGTTATTCAAATAAAATTTCAAAAATTAAAAAATTAGATTTAAATAAATATCAGCAATTTACATAAAATATTTAGACATATTCATAAAGATGAGCACCAAGTGGAAAAGAAAACTTTACAGCTAGTTCCAATCAAAAGAAGAATGCCCTGAAATAAGAATTGTTTAATTTGGAAGTAAATTTTCAAAGAGTACGCTTTACATGTTTCTCGTTTGCAGATTGTGTAATTTTCAAGGCTTTGAAATGTTGAAATTATTCAATTGTTAACCCTCAAAAAGGCAGCTAGGTCTCAGAGGCCCGGCGGGTCACAATTTTCGAGTTACAAAGAGTTGTGTATCAAGTATGGGCTTGTGCATGGAAATTTCTTTTGGCGAAGTCTAAATACATAAAAAAATCAGGTTTTCTGAAAATTCCATTTGTGGAGTGCTCCACAGAAACGTGTATATTTTTTACTTACACAAAAAGACAAGACGGGCCTCGCAGGCCCGCTGTTAATTGCAACATCAACTTTGAATACCGCGAGGAAAAGAGTATGTATATCACTCATGTTTGCATGAAAAACAGTTTGAGTGCATAGATTTCAGATTTACAAATATATTTTTTTTTAATTTTGAAGGATTTCTATATATTTGCTTCTTTGTTTCTAAAATACATCTACTGCTTGCAGGTTCAAACATAATTTCTCGCGTAAACTCTTTCAAATGTGCGCTCGCTTTTGCTATGCGTGATATTTTGATGTTGTAGTGATTATGTTGTCATAGTTGTTGTAATATTTGCAATGCTGGTATTTAGAAGGAAAAAAAGTACAGGTTATGAATCTTTTTTGTAAGGCAACAAAAGGAGGCGTTGACACTCTTGGCCAAATATACTATTCATGTATGGTTCAATGTAAAACGAATCAGTGGCCTCACGCAATGCTTTTCAATTTGAAAAAAAGTCTCTTCAGTCACAGCTTTTGTGATTCATCGCGATTTTACTGGAAAAAGCGAGCAACAATTCGGTTTAACAAGAAAACGTATCTTGGTAAATTTTGGTTTGGCATTCCATAAAAATGCATGCAGCAAATATTTGGTTAACACGATCAAGTGTCGAAACTTTGCAAAGTTGCATTATAAATTTAAATGTAATATGGTCATAAAATGTAATTATGAATAAAAATGATCCAACTTCTTAGGTTTTTCTATGCATTTACTGGAAAGAGAAGTTTGAATTTCAATGGGTCTGAGAGGCCCGGCTTGCCTTTTAACGTCACGATTTTAGCATGCCATCATGAGGGTTAAAGCTTCTAATTACAATTTTAATTGAAACGCTTGAACTGATAAAGATTCAACAATCAAGCCTTTCGATTTGATATGTAGTTATGTGATTTTAAAGGATTTTAAAGAAAGCTTTTAATTTGAAATTGTTAGTTTCAAATTAAACTTTAGAATATTGAAGAATTTAATTCAAAATTGTTCAATTGTTAAAGTTGTCTCAATATAAAATAATTGACTATTCTACAAAAATTTAATTTGAATTATTCAATTATTAACGTTATTAATTTAAAGCCGTTTAATATTATTAAGACTCTTATTTTGTTTTTGTTTTAAATTTATAATATTTCAATAAACAATTATTCAATACTTA
>NC_046660.1:99171264-99172648 GCF_010883055.1 Belonocnema kinseyi | reverse complement strand
ATTTTCCGCCATACTTTCCTGTCCTGGCATACTTCTCTAGCTTCTTTTATATCCATGCATTTTTTCATGCAGGCTCTCGTGTTTCTGTGACTTCTTATGTCTACCTCTGGGCACGTTGCCATTATTTAGTCATTTTTAATGTACATTAGTGTTTTTGTTTAAAATTCTACAAATGAGTACTTTACCATTTTACTATATTTATCAATGTTTCAAAATTCTAAACTTCTTGGCAAAGTATCTTATGCAGCTGTATTTAATGCCAGGTTTCTCATTCCTATCACACATTATCTGTATGATTAAAATATAACCCAACAAAGTAAGTGAATTGCACATTTATCAAACAATATACGAAGATATTAATTCAATATTTTATTTTTGATTAAAATAATAGGATATATGGTAGAATAAATAAATTATTATTAAATGTGTATATATAATAAATGTTTTGTAAAAATGTCTCCTCATAAAGCAAAATTACATCAAACGTCAGACTGAAAGTAGAGATAAAATTGCAACATACTAGAGAAAATTGAGAGGAACAAACAAGAGATAAGAGATTAAGATATTAATTTGGAGAAAGATAACCTAAAAACGGAAAGTTCACAATGCGTCATATTGCAAGGTGGGGCAAATTGTTTTAAACGCAGTTGAAATCAAAAGATAGATATCATTCCTACCTGCATTCTGTTGATGACTTTCCAGCCATCCTCGACTCCTTTTACGGCAACGTATTTAGAAATAGCCGGTAAGAGAGTTTGGTCGAGAATTTCTAATTTTCTGTTTTCCCACTTAATCGCTTGAAGATTCATTTTGAAAGATGGGTCGTCACAAGGCAGTTTTGCAATGTTACGCAAATATTGTGTGGTTATCTAAATTAAAAAAAAAACAACTTTACTACTACGTTTTACCGGGACATTTGGCTATTACATATGTCAACACGAACAACACATATTAAGTGGTCGGCCATACTGAAAATCGCGATCCACGATCCACGTGGTCTTACGCATGGTGTCTTGCGCAGGTTTTACGTATCAATTTAAAATTTGGCGGCAAAAACGCGCGAGTCAACTTTTTAAAAACAAAGCTAAAATTTCTTTCTTACAATTAAAAAACTAGCTGATTTTAAAACTACTTTTTACACAATTCTATAGAACCCAATGAGGCCTCGAAAACCATTTTTCGTTTTAATTAAATACGCGGAAGTTAACAGTTTTATGTCTTTTCATCAAAATTCGAAAAATAGCACTTACGTCCTCATGCGCTGGCATCCTTTAAATATTAAACATTGCAGGACAATTTTACTTTTAATTTCAAAATTGTAAAATTGAAAACTTTAATTTCTGCATATCATAAATCTGTAACTGTCGCGGAAAATATACTTGAC
>NC_046660.1:99159527-99171164 GCF_010883055.1 Belonocnema kinseyi | reverse complement strand
ATCTCTATCCCATCCACACACTACTCCTTTCCCCTGCCGAGTGAGTCACGCCTACCCCGAAAGGGAAATGGCTTAATGGTGTAATAATAAAAAAAAAATGTATATGCTTGACATAATTGGTATTTAACGAAATCTGTCTCATTGAGATAACAAAGTTGAATTTTAGGAAGCTCTCAGTATTTTGGAGTTTGTGATTTTTAAAATGTCTTGTAAATGTGTTTCTTAATTTTTATATTTTTTTTATCTGCTCAATTAATTATCAATACTATTCAAAAGAAATGAGTATTGACGCTCGTGAAAGGAAGTAAAATAAACCATGGAACAAATATTTTTTTTATTTTTAAGACTTCAATGCTTATTGAGAAAAATTCTCAACTGTTTGATAACGAAAGATAAATAATCCTATTCAAATGAGGAATAAATTCTAAAGGCTGAAGTTAATCATAAAATACGAGCTTACAAGCTCTTTTCATATTATATATATTTGTTTAGTTCGTCAAGTTTTTTTGCCAGACAGGATTACGTTTGACAGCCAGTTATTACAAATTTTATGGTCATTATTAGCTACGTATGTGCATATTTAACTTGCCCTAAAAGCTATATTAACAATCAGTTAAGCTATAATATAATATCGTATAAATCGGAAGTAGTTGCTTATGTTAAACTTTCTGAAAATAGCAAAATTAATTAAAAAAACTAAATGCTCGAATTAACATTATTTTATGAATTTCTATAATATTTAATGTCAAATAATATGTGCTTTCAGGTTCGAGGTGCACCGGCGATCGCTATTGTCGGATGTCTCAGTTTGGCTGCCGAAATTGACGGCGAAATATTCACTGATAAGAAGATTCTTCGCCAAGAAATCGAGGGCAAGTTAAATTATTTAGTTTCTGCCAGACCTACTGCTGTGAACATCAAGCTCGCTGCTCAAGACTTGATAAGTCTCGCTAATAAATTAAGCGAGGACAATGAAGTTTCAGCTACAAAGATGAAGGACGAGTAAGTGACTTTCAGTCACAGAATAATTGATTTCTTTTCACGTTATCACAGATCTTATTTAATCATTTAATGGCTTTTTAGATTTTTAACGACGATAGACACAATGCTAGGGAAAGATATTGCAGATAATAATTCTATTGGCGAGTATGGAGCAGAAGAAATTCTGAAAACAGTTCCAAATGATGCGATGGTCAGAGTTCTTACACATTGCAATACCGGGAGTCTTGCAACCGCCGGATATGGAACTGCCCTGGGTGTAATTAGATGTCTTCGCGGTCAGGGAAGAATCGGTGTGTATGAAAACAATTAGAGGTCTCGGATTGTGTGACATTTTCAATTTTTTTTCGACCTTTTTCAGTTTATAAAATTTGACTGCGATATTATGAAGAAAAATGCGACTAATCAACTAAAGGCTGTGCTACTTTACCATATGAGTAAGTTAGTTTCCCAAACTTTTTATCGACCATTTTAATTTTTCGAAAAAACAATAGCACCCAGAAGGGAATAACAATTACGCGGGCGTGTAGACACTAATATTTTTCATAAAAATTAAAAATTGTGGATAAAAAGTTTTGAGAAACTAAATGTGAATATGGTAAAGTATTATGTGCCCTCGAGTGAAGATGTTATTTTGAAATAAATCAATGTTGTGGATTACTGGTCGATATTTTTATTAAAAAATAAATGACAGACCTCGCTATTTTTTATTTATTTAGAAAATATTTTTAAATAAAAATATAAACCATTAATCAACAAAATTGATTAGTAATCGCAAATTAACTTCTAAAATTTTAATTCAAAACCAGAAAAAAATGTGCTATTTAAATTTGAATAATTTCCCCTTAAAACTTTATGCTTAGAAAATTTTTAATTAATAGCGTTTGATATTGATCAATTTCTAATTTTGTGAGTCCATATTTAAAGATCTAATTTTTTTAATCGCAGGCTTTATCATTTAAGACATTTTGAAATGGATAATGTTTAAATTCGATTAATTTTCCCTTTTTATCTTTTTTTTTCGTTTAAATGGAACATTCATGGACAAACCCCAATTTTTTGGTCGAAAATTTGACTGTTTTGTTGAAAATTCTCCTTTTTGGATAGAAAATTCATCAAATTCATTCAAGTCACATTTTTTTATTTAAAATTCATCTTTCTCGGTTGAAAACAATCTGTTTGTTATCATTTCCAGGTATTAGGCTAATAATTGAACTTTGTTATAAAGAAATTGGTATTTTCGGCTTAAAAATGCATCTTTTATGTGGGAAAAATTATTTTTGTATTTGAAAATTCATCTTTTCTTGGTTGAAAATTCAGTTCCCTTCTAAAAAATTAATTTTTTAAATTCAGCTTTTTAGCCAAGAATTAATTTTTTTTTGTTGAAGATGATTTTTTTAATTTATTTTAAACTCCACTTACCAGGTTGATGAATCAATACTTTAAAAAATCGTCCTTTTGGTTTGAAAATTCAACTATTTGGGCGAAGTATAATTCTTTTTATTTTAAAATTCGACCATTTTTTTGAAATTTTACTTTTGTAGGTTGCAAATTCAACAATTGGACAAAAACTGCAATTAGGTTGTTAAAAATTCGTCTTCTTTGCTTATGTTTTCAACTGTTTGGTTTTAAATGCAACTGTTTGGTTCAAAATTATTGTTTTGAAATTCAACTATTTGATTGATTGAAAATTCGTGTTTTTGGTTTAAAAATCGACTTTTTTTCTCAACTATTCGAGTTTTTAACTTGAAAAGTGAACTCTTTTATTAAAAGTTCGTCTTTGGATTGAAAATGCTTATCTTTTGGTAAAAAGTGCACTATCATTTTGACTTAAATTATTAGAAGCTTGAAACGTTTTGTATTGAATTTAATATTATATCTATATTAATTTTATTTAAAAGAATGTATTCCCCTATTCACGGTCAGACTCTGTTCAGTTCAATTTAAAAGTGCTTGCACGTCCAGTTTCTCATTTGTACGTGTTTCGGGGATGCTCCCGGTTAATTTCAGCCAAGAAAAATAAAAATCGTACTAAGCGTTTTTAAGAAAAAAGGTTTTTTTCATTTTTAACAATTAAAAATCCCATTTTTCTCAAAACGCCGCAAAATATGAATAGCAGTTCATACTTCAAAATTGTTTAGCCTCTCGAACTCTATTAAATTTTGTCCTTTCCAAGTATTTATATAGGAATAATTAAATCAATGTTTCCAAAACATATAGAAAAATTCGACTAAAAAAGCATGTAGTTTAACGAACTCTTAACATTTTATTTTTGAAAACATTTCTTTTTAGTTCCATGAATATTTAAAGAACATTTTCCATAAGATTATTAAAGTTCCTGAGCTTTAAAGTAAAGAAAAACTGGTTTTTATATCTAAAACTGAAGAAATATAACATTTCACCATTAAAAGCCCCATTTTTCTCGAAAACGACGCAAAATGCGAATAGCAATTTAGAGTTCAGAATTATTTAGTTTCCTGAAATATATTAAATTGTACCCTTTTCAGAAGTTTATATTGTTTAGTTCAATAAATTTGTCCAAAAATGTAGACAAAATTGACTGAAATAACATTTAGTGTAACGAACTTTATCCTTTTATTTTGAAAAACGTTTGTTTTTAGTTCACTGCCTATAAACCTGAGCCTCAAAGTAAATAAATTAGTTTTTATCTCTAAAATTAAAGAAATGTAATTTTTACCGATTCAAAATCTCATTTTTCTCGAAAGCGAAGCAAAATAGGAAATTTGAAGAACTTGAAGATTTCTTTTTTAAATACATTTCTTTTTAGTTGAATATCAATATTCAAACTCGTTCTCCTTCCTGAACTCTATAAAATGATACCCTTACCAGAGATAAACATTTGGCGAGTGTATCATTTTACATATTTCAGGAAGGGGGACGAGCTTGAATATTGATACTCAACTAGAAAAAAAAACGTTTTTAAAAATATAATCTTGATTTACATCAAACTAAATGCTATTTTAGTCGCTTTGATAGATTTTAAAATGTTTTTGGATATTTCTATTAAAATACACGAGATATACATCTGGTAAGGGTGAATTTTCCTGGATTTCGAGAAGCTGAACAACTTTGAGTGATGAACTGCGATTAATAATTTGCGTCGTTTTTGAGAGAAATGAGATTTTTAATTGTTAAAAATGAAAAAATCTTTTTTCTTAAAAACTCGTAGTACTTTTGTTTTGAACTTAATCGAGGCCATCAGTGCATTTTCGTGAAAAGTTACCTTATATTTATTGAGTATTTCAAGTTGTAAATATTCGACGTTAATGTAAATTATGAATTGATCTCATTTAAAAATAATCTATGTTGTTGATAAATTTAACAGTTTAGATAGAAATATTTTGGACCCAATTTCAGAATCCTTTAAGCTGAGTGAATATTATAAAAATTAATTTTAGCTCCAAAGTTTATTTTGATTGTGCTCAGAGTATTTAAACACCAATGAAAAATATATAATCTATTTGGAATGGTTAAACTGCGATGCGCCACATGGTGACAAAAATCCGAACTAGAAAGAATAGGTACGATTTTAAAGATGCATTTTCATTTGTGCATTAGTGTTTTAAAAATTTGTTGTGTGCAGTTTAAAGTATTTATTGGATAGTACAAACAAGGCTTTATCGGAAACAAAGAGTTTTAGATGGAATTTACATATTATACAGTGAAAAAATACATTTTTTGGAAGACATATTTTTCTAAGAAAAAGCAATTATTGTACTATTTATTGTAATATTCAACGGATTATAAACTTAAATGGGTTTATTTTGAAGCAAAAATAAATTCAAAATAAATTTTTATTAATTTATACATGAAATATTTACTATTTAAAAATCTGATCTAAAAGTTAAGTTAGAATTCGTATTTCAATTCCAATCGTCTATTATTCGTATTCTTTTCATAATATGGATAAAATTTGTCGTTAAATACATTAACTAAAGTTGATTTAAGCTTACAATACATTGAAACTTACATGAAATAGTGAAATAATTGTTTTGTTGTTTAAAAACCTTTTTGAACAAAAGTGTTTTTTCACTGAATAGGGTAGAAATTCTATCTAAAACGAATTGTTTTTGTATGAAGATTTTTTTATAATATTTCAATTAATGTTTTAAACTAGACAAAACAATCCTAAAAATACTTGTATGCAAAAATGAAAATACATCTTTAAAATCATACCTACTTTTTCTAGTTCCATTTTTCGGCACCAGGTGGCAAAACGGTAGACCACCATTCCCAATATTCCCAAACAAATTAATAAAGTTATTATTTCACTCATTCACTGTCTGATACTGCTTTTTTCTCATTACAATTTAATGCGACTAATGAGACTATTTTTAAGAGTTCTAACTTACTCGAGTCCTGCATTCAGAAGTCAATCTTAAAATAGGATACCTGTGAATTGCGTTTTACTTATTATAATACCCTTTCTTTTCAGAACACGTTTATTGTACAGAAACTAGACCTTACAATCAAGGTGCAAGATTAACTGCTTACGAATTGGTTCACGATAATATCCCAGGTACTCTTATTTGCGATGACATGGTAGCAGCACTGATGAAATCCAGGACTATCAATGCAGTTGTCGTTGGAGCCGACAGAGTCGTTGCTAACGGTGACACTGCTAACAAAATAGGAACATATCAGGTAAGGAAGCTAAATTTAAACAATATTGAGCCAGATACGCGTATGACTTTTGGGCATCATTGTAGATTCAGAGCTTGGGCCCACGCCACAATTCATACTATTTGACATTTTTTAACAGTGTCGTTATTTTTCCACTATTTTTTATATTCCTTTTAAACATATTGCGAACTGCTTTGCTGATTGACTAAAATAGTGTGTCAACCATTTCAAATGCAGATGTATATACCGGAAATTAGTTGCAAAGGAAAATATTTGTTTAAATACTATTGGAAATGGTGGTCTACCTTTATGCCACCGAGTGTCGAAAAGTGAAACTAGAAAGAGTAGGTACAATTTTAAACATGCATTTTAATTTGTGCATAAAAATGTTTTTACGATTGTTTTGTGAAGTATAAAAACAATGATTGAATACTAAAGACAAATATTCATCAGAAACAAATAGTTTTAGATCGAATTTCCATCTCATACAGTGAAAAAATACATTGTTCTGAAATAGATTTTTAAAAAAATACACTTATTTCATTATTTAATGTGAATTTAAATGCATTTTAAGTTTAAATAAACTCTAATTAATGTATGTAGCAACAAATTTTATCCATATTATGCCAAGAATATGAATAATAGACGACTGGAATTTCAATACGAATTCTAACCTAACTTTTAGATCAGATTTTTAAATAGTAAATATTTCATGTATAAATTAATAAAAATTTACTTTGAGTTCATTTTTGCTTCAAAATTAGTCCGTTTAAGTTTAGAATCTTTTGAAAATCACAATAAAGAGAACAATAATCGTTTTTTTTGCTTAGAAAAATATTTCTGTCAAAACGTGTGGTTCTTCACTGTATAATATGTAAATTCCATCTAAAAGACTTTGTTTCCGATAAAGACTTATTTTTATTAGCCAATAAATACTTTAAACTCCACATAAAAAAATTTTTAAACTCTTTTATGCACAAATTAAAATGCATCTTTAAAATCGTGCCTATTCTTTTTAGTTCGAATTTTTGTCACCAGGTGGCGTATCGCAGTTAAACTATTCCCAATAGATTCATCTATTTCTTATTATTTTCAATCTTAGGCATCGGGTTGTATGACGTTTTCGACTTTTTGAAAAAAAGTATTTCATAATTCTACCCTTTTTATTTATAACACTTATTGGTTAAATATTTTAAAGTCAAAGACGTCTAAAATCTAATAATTTAAAACACGAGTTTCAACAAAACGAAAAAATTTATATTTCAGTCCTAACGTTTTACAGCAGAATTTCTAATGAAAGCCTTAATTGTCGCTACATTTTTAATTGAATATCGTTCAAAAAATTGAGAGAAGGAAAGAAAGAGCCACCTGGTGTCGAAAACTGGAAGTATAAAGAGTAGGTACAATTTTGAAGATGTATTTTAATTGTTGCATAAAAGTCTTTTTAGGATGGTGTTTTGAAGTTTAAAATAATGATTACATTCAAAAAACAAATCTTCCTTATAAAAAAAGTCGTTTTAGATCAAATTATTTTCATCGTATACAGTGAAAAAACACAGTCTTGACAAAAATGTTTTTTCACAAAAAAACAATTATTCCGCTATTATGCAAATAATATGAATAATAGATGGTTGAAAATTACAATAAATAGTAAAAATAATTGTTTTTTTTTCAGAAACATATTTCTGTAAAAAAATGTGTTTTTTCAATATATAAAATCTAAGTTCCATATCCATCCCTTTGTTTCCGATAAAGACTTATTTTGAGTATCCAATAAATACTTCAAAATCAAAAAAATCGTTAAAACACTTTTATGCACAAATTAATATGCATCTTTAAAATCATACCTACTCTTTCTAGCTTGGTCGAAGTGGCGCGCCAATTAATTTGTCACCTGTTTCGATTTTTTTGATTTGATATACGGAAGTTAGTCAGTAATGCCATTAAAATCCACTTCCGTTTTTCCTGAATGATTGGTACAAGCGGGAACATTATAAAAAATAAGGATTTTCTTATTTAAAAAATAGATTATTTTAAGTCATACACCACCCCTATAGTACAATTTTTTAATAAATAAGATTCAAATTTAGTAATACTATTTAAATGTAATTGGCTTGAAGCATAAGCAATTAATAAGAATTTGAATGGAAAAGATTGGTGTTTAGGAAAGACTGAAGTTGAAATTAAACGAAACAGTGTTAGATTGATAAAAACCAAACTAGAAACTAAAAACGATTCCAAGTTGAAATTAGTTTATTTTTATATAATTCAAAGCAAAAACATAGCAAACTTCTTTACCTGTAAAGTTTGTCCTTCTACCTTAATCTTTTTTATTTTTACTTGAGGAGGTAATTAAACATATGCGAAAGCCACTAAGAATAAGAAAAAAAATATATACACCTGCATACTGCATGATAACTGAAGGTTATCGGAACGTGTGCCAAACGGAGAGTTAATCAGAGCTTAATTAGTTTTATTTTATGTTATTATTGTTCATCAAATATATTTCTCCCTTCCTTTAAAAGTCCCTAAACTTACTTGAAATGGAACTGTAAGATTAAGGCTACGAATTTTCTTGAATAACCTTTAAAAAAGTCGTAAACCTTAAACCTGAAACTTAGTATAAAAAATTAATTAAAAAATTTCATTTAAAATATCATAAAATGATAACTAAATAAAAAAATGTATGCAAATATTATTTGCATACATATTGCTATAATACTACATATTGTTTATTATTATATATACTTATATATAATCATGATTGATAATTTCATTATCGTATTCCTAAAGAAATACATTTTTTGAAATTGCATGTGTGTTATGCTATTAATGCGACTTTTTAGAATCATTCTAGTTTATTGTCTAAAAAATTTCATGCCACGATTTTGCTCTAATATTTTTCAAAATTGATGAAGCTATTTACAATATTGTTTAATTCTTATGTGAGCCTGAGCCCTGTTTATTATGTTGACACATAAATTATATTCATCAATGTATTTGACCAAATATGAATCGCTGAAATGAAATTTCGTAATGCTCAGATCATGTCCTTAATTTAAAGACCCCATTGATTCATTGAAAGTTTTAAATTGTGCGACTGTAATAGGGACACTCATTACAACTGCTTTTTAGTTTTAAAAAAAGATTTTTTGAAAGTGACACGTTAATTTTATTGCTTCTACTTTTTAAATTATAGGTTGCTAGGCAACTAATCACTTTTTAGATGTTGGTCACCAAACTTTGCAAAAATCATAAAAAAAGAAGAAATGAAAATAATTTAATAGTTTGATGTTCATAACACTTTCGGCTTGTACAATTGCGTTCATAATTCCCAACCCTGTCTGCGAATTCATGGTTTTCACCGCTTCCATGTCAAAATAAGGTTGTTGCCAATTTAAAACAATTCATAATTGAACCTGGCGAGGATTACTTGAGACTACAAGGCGACAATTTTGGTGCTTGCAGATAGCAATTATTGCGAAATATCATGGCGTTCCATTCTATGTAGCAGCGCCTTGCACCTCTATAGATTTCAGCACGACCAGTGGTGATCATATTAAAATCGAAGAGAGGCCCGAAGAAGAAATGACGCACATCAATAACCAAAGAATCGCAGCTCCTGGAATTCAATGCTGGAATCCCGCTTTTGACGTAACACCAGCTGAGCTTATTGCAGGCATAATTACCGAAAGGGGAGTGTATAAGCCAGACAATCTGGCAGGCTTGAAAGAATATTGTCGGAACGCAGTAAACGAGTTGAAATTTTGAATCTTCACGAACACGTCACACGCACTTTTCTACAATGTAATACGTTTGGCTACTTTTTATACTATTCTTGCATAGTGTTTACCTAGCACTTGTCTTATAATCTTTTGTAATGAGTATTGAGACAATGTAATGCTATTGATTTCTGGACAGATCATGTTGAAAACGGATATGCTCCTACTTTCGGTTGGTGATAAAACAGAATTGTTAAAGTAATATGATTCTTAACGAAGTTTCGTTATCGATTGGAGATACTACTTATGACACTCATGTTTCGTATTACGTATAAAGGTGCCATTCATTTTCTAACGAGACGATACCATTTTTTTCTTGTGTGATCAGTGACAGCATATTTTTTTAATGAAAGGGGAAAAATATGATCTAATGGAAATTAGCATCAAGAAAAAATAAGTTGTCAGTTATTCAATATCTGCAACTTAATTTTTATGAACTGTATAGCAAATAATGAATGATGAACCTTCAAATGATATTTACAGTTCGTACAAATACAATTTAAGCTAAAAAATCAAAATGGCGGTATCAATCACGGAATTATTTAATGTAGACTGATCATGTTGGTATTTTGCAGTAAGATTTTTTGAAAGTTTTACAAAACATGTAATGTTGCAATCTCAAAAGTTCTCTAATCTTTTTAGGGAAATATGGAGTACTCATATTCAGCTTAAGACAACGAGTAATGAATATCATTTAAATTAAGTAATTTCTATCAATCAATAGTGATCCGACTTACAGACGTTAATTTTTTTACGTACAGTGCTACATTGTGGATGAATATGAATATTGTGGGCTTCTATATTTATGTTTTAATTGAAAAAAGTTCGATATTTGGAAACGTATCACGCAAATGAACACATTGCAAATGCAAAAGGAATAAAATAAAATGTAGGAACGTATGTATTATGGAAGATAGGGTGCAAGGCCTTTCATAATGAATTTGTACAAAAATGTTGGCTTTTTACTATTAACCTCCATATTTACTTTTATCTAGAAGGCCTGATGTGTTGTATACTGTAATTAATTGCGATGAGAGACGAGACTTCGATTATGCGAAATATACTGTATTCACCTGGAATTATACTCTTCGTGTTTATTTATTCTTTAGAACTTTACGAATGTGGGATAAATAAGGCAATTCTAGCGATTATTATAAAAAATAATTCAAATCGAATTTCCTATTATTGGTATAATGGTATTGGAGATGTAGTTTATTTACTATTTCAAATATTCGTGCAAAAGGTTACCAATATTTTTTCTCATAATAAATTTAAAGCAGATTAAGCTACCGTAATAGTAAATTAATTTGGGTATATGTACTCCTGAAAAGGTCACTTAAGAATATTAACATGACTGGCACGTGTAGCCTGGGGGTTCATTTGCGCCTCAACAAAAAGTCCTAAAAGAATTTCCACTGCAGTTAAATAAAAATTAGGTTACTAACTTTATTAATTTTCATTTTATTTATAAAAATTCAATTTTTTAAATCTATAATAAACTAATAAAAATTGTTTACAATACCATTGTAGATTTTTTCATTATATACTAGGCAGCCTGATAAGTCCCTGAAAAATGAAACACGGAGACGTTTTTTTGGCCAAAGTCGCTTTTATTTTTCAACATACTCTCCTTTTAGGTCGATACAGCGAGTCCAACGATTTTCTAACTTTTTGATACCGTCCGAAAAGTACTCGATTGGAAGGTCTCCAAAATACGCCTCAGTTTCAGCTATGAGCTCCTCATTTGAGTAAAAACGCTTACCGGTGAGCCATCTCTTCAGGTTAGGGAACAAGTAATAGTCGCTGGGGGTCAGGTCTGGTGAATGCGGTGGCTGAGGAACAAATTCGAAGCCGATTTCTTGCAATTTGCTTGTGCAACTAAGCATGCATGAACAGGCGCATTGTCGTGATAGTAAAGCGGTTTTTTCTTCTTCAAATGCGGTCGTTTTTCGGTGATTTCGATTTTCAATCGGTCCAATAATGATGAATAGCATGCTCCGGTTATGGTTTTACTTTTTTCAAGATAGTCCACGAATATTATGCTATGTGCATCCCAAAATACGGAGGCCATAACCTTTCCGACCCATTGTCGCGTTTTTGGACGCTTCGGAGCACTTTGGCCCGGTGGAATCCACTGTTTTGCCTGTTGCGTTGACTCAGGAGTGCAGTAGTGGATCCAGGTTTCATCCATGGTTATGAATCGGCGCAAAAA
>NC_046660.1:99147447-99159427 GCF_010883055.1 Belonocnema kinseyi | reverse complement strand
GTAAACATAAATGGCTGAAGTTTTGACAGGCGTCATTTGAAGGATCAAGCTCGACGGAAATGGTTCACATTAGTGAATACTAATGCCATCTCTTAGAATTTTTAGGTACTTATCAGACTGCCTAGTACTTTTTTCATTGTATATATTTTCTCTAAAAGTACTATTTTTTAATAAAAATTGGAAAAATTTTCTATTATATTTTCCCGAAATGATTGAACTGCGCAAAATATTACACAAAAAAACTTAAAATATAAATTTCTGACGAATAGATGTTTTTTCTTAAGTATTATAGGGATTTTAAATGGCTCTCAAGAAAATAAATAGAAGGAAAAGATGTTGAATACGTTTTTTCTTTACTTCCAGAAACACGTCATATCCTGAAATAAATATATTTTTAATATTTATGGAACAGTATCGATGTCAAAGAAAGCCGTGTACATGCAGATCTAGACTTCCTTTTCGAACAAAATAACTTTTGGTAAATGGAGAAGTGGTATTTTTTATACTCCTGCTGATAGAGAAACACTCAATTTACACTGAAAATGTCTTGTCGTGGATCTGTCTCATATTATGATATTTTGTAGTTTTTTTTGTTATTTACAGAAAAAATTTATCTTAGTTTTATAAAAAATATCTTTGTTTTGAAAGAGGTATTTGTTCCTGAAATTCAAAAGTTAATTATCTTTATAAAAATAAATTTAGAAAGAAAACCTTTTTTTTAACAATTAATTTAAAACCAAATAAAAGATACCAGGGTTTAGCGATTGCAAAAAAAATTGCTTTTCGAGCGTCTTACATGAAAAATGTATAATTTAAACAGAAAAATATTGAAAAATCAAACCAAAAGAACAATAATATATTTGAAAAAAGTAATCTTTGTTTTTGAAACGGCCAACTTTAATTCTACTTATTGATTTTTGTATCTTTGAATTAGCTGTTTAATTTCGTGAGTTTCAAATTTTATACCAAATTTAAACGTCAAGTGTAATTTTTTGGTTGGTAAGAAATACTAAGAAATTATAAAAGTTCCAATCTAAGTTTTGGAAAATTATAGAAATTTTAAAACAAGTTCTTATTTTTTATTATACTTATTTTTATTTCAATTCATTTCTTACAAACATTTACAATAACTTATTAATAATAATATTAAAGATGAATTATGCTGCACTCCCTATTTAAAAAATTATGTCAATACGTTGGTTCATTTCCAACTATATTTGTGGTCAGATCAAGGATAAATATCTTTGGATCAGTTATACATTTTTCCCTGGCGCACAGTGGAGCTAAAAATGTTTTTCTGGACAAATTAGCCTAGGTCGAAAGTAACGTTACGTACACGGTAAAAAAAAATGAGCTGTGACAGGGATATTATTCCTTATTATAGCCAAACATTTAGCTGAAAACGAACGAAGGAATTTAGAAAGATCCCTGGATCAGCGAAAATGAATATCCTTGACCATTTTCCATATACCAGGGATATCGTATAGTCAAACCAGGTCAAAACCCTAATAAGTGTAGCTATAATAGGGACATTAAGAATAGGTGTCTGAAGGAATTATCGGAAGAGCACCGGTGCATTATGGGAGCAGCGAAATAAAATGGCGACGTTCTAATCGGGAGCAGTGACAGTTGAGATTTAATTTGGACAATTAAACGCTTTTTACCACTTAAAATGTGCGCGAATGTTAATATTAAATGAAGTTTATGATGCAGTAATAATAATTTACATTTGTTTCGATTGTAGGCCATAACTATATTGAAATATCAAGATACGCGATAAAAACAACAAACTTGACCTCCAAATGCATTACACGGATTTCAGGGAAATTCATTTTCGCGATACCAGACAAAAAATTGGCTGCTGTAAGCTAATATATTTCTATAACAACTAAATTTTTTTTCTAATCTGAAGATAATACAATTATACATAATGTGTCGAAAATAATAAACTTTCGAACTTAGCGAACTTTCGAACTTTCGTAACTCTTCTAACTAAACGTTTGACCTAATCCAAGCGTATACTTTCTTTGAGTTTAATATATTCTCGATTCACTCGTTCGCCTTAAGGATTTTTTTTCCGTGTAATATGAAAACGCTCCCGAGTCAGTGTCGACACTCACAAACGATAGAATTTGCAACTTATGTTTTATTTTATTCGAAAAATTTTACGTATGCTCAGTGTGGCTTGAATTTAATAAATAGACATTAAAATTACACAGTTTTGGTGATAAAAGTGTCACTTGATCATAAAAATATATCTCCTGATATTATTTGTTTATTTTAGAAACATATTTCCAGTGTGGACATTACAAGTCAACAAAAAATAATTTGTTCTCTTAATCGTCATTAAATGTTGTTGCCGACGATATCAGTTACAAGATTTCATGTCTGTAAATGTATACAGTGAGCATTTGCTTATAAATTCAGTAAATTATATCAAATAATATATTTTTAACAATAAACTTTACTCAAAATATAATTTAAGAACAATTAAGAGATACAATTTTTTTGTTTGATGGCTTCTAGTGTCTATTACTTGAAATTTGTTTACATAAATTGATTCTAAAATTAACCAATAATATCGGGTGGAATTTTTTTTATAATCAAGTCTGAGAGCTAGTAAGAGATACAAGGATAATAAGAGGTACTGCATGCGAAACTGATTACCTCTTAGTTCCAAAAAAGGACTTAGCTCAAAGATGGAGAAGAAAGAAAACTAAAAAGTATAAACAAATCCGAATCAATAAAGAGAATTTACAGAAACCAGAAGTTCGAAATGAATTTCAGAATAAAATAGATGAACGCATATATAGGGCAATTTTGGAGACGCTAGTACCCAATAAAATTATAGAGGGCGTATGGACTATTTCCTGGGACATCATTTTTCGGAGGGAGAATGAAGTGTGTATTACTACGGATGTAGGAAGAATGACTGGTGATGCTTATAGTGGAATCATAAAATCCGCGTAGCAATTAACGAAAAGAAGCAAGCGTATCTAAGAAAGTTGAACATAACAGGCTTTAGTGACGAGAGCAATTTACTTGCAAATAATTATAGAGACAAAAACAGAAAAGTAAAAATACTAGTTAAAGAAAGTAAAGATAAAATGAAAGCGGAAGAAGAGAAAAAAATGCAAATCGACTTTGAAGGAAGCAAGAAGCTGTTTTTTAAATTATCGTTGGTCATTATGAAAGGAAGTAGTAGTACAGAGTCAGGCGACATGAGAAAAAGTAAGGGTGAAATGGTATATGATATTCTTTCACAGAGTTATTGGGAGGTGAAGTCATAGGTCAGCACAACTGCGACATAGAACACCGTATGTTGGGAAACCCGGTTGAAAGAATATTTTCTTTCTGAGGCTAGGGATATAATTAAGAACATAAAGAATGGTAAGGACGCTAGTTTAGACGGTATCCACACTAAAGTGCTTAAATACGGCGGTGAAGATACACCTCACAGGTTGTGCACGGTGAAAAATTTAATATGTTGAGATGAGAGAAGTTTCAGATGACTGAAAAAAGGCGATTATCATTCCAATATACATACTATCAACTTATCAACTTACTAATATATGTGAAAAGTCCAATCTGGATTTATGACAGGAAGGTCATGCATGTATCATATATTTATCTTGAGACAGATTACAGAAAAAAGTTTGAGAGTACGGAAAAAAGCTTTCTGCGCATTTGTTGACCTAGAAAACGCGTTTGACAAGGTAGATAGAAGTAAACATTGGAAAGTCCTGAAAGAGTATGGAGGCAATAGATGGCTGCTACAAGAAATAAAAACAATACATGCAGGAAGAAAAGCGACTGTGAAGGTAAATAGGCGAACTGAGTGACTGGTTCCATATTGTGCAAGGAAATAGGAAGGATGGTTTTTAGACAAGGATACGGTATGTCCTTATGGCTATTTATTATATTCCCGGACAAGTGTCTAATAATGGCTCTCTTACAAGAAGATGGTATGGATTTTGGGACAGTGAAGGTACGTGGGTTAGCGTTTGCAGATGATAAGGTTGTTATGGCAGAGTCAATCGAATGCATGCAGAGAATGTTGTGCAGACTGAAGGCTAGGATGAAGAACATGGGTCTTGAAATTAACGTGCATAAAACAAAAATTTTATGTGTTTGAAGGAAAGGGTGAAAAACAGTATGCAACATTGTTTTAGACGATGAGAGGATATAGAAAAACTTGATAAGTACGTGTATCTTGGTGGTTTATTTACTGCTGACGAAAATATCGGTGAAGGGATAGGCCGGCACATAAACGGGGGAGAGGGGGGTTCTCGGCAGTGCACTGTAGTAGCCATTCCCAGAAGTGAAAATATACAAAGTCACTAATCAGAGGATTCTCAAAGAAAGAATGTGGTGTGTAGAGGAGACCCCTATATTATATTGAGGTAAAGTAAATGGTAGCGTACGCAGAGGCAGACCGAGGAAAGAATGGTTGGAATGATTGAATGAGAAAATGTATGCCGTAAATGAAGCTAAAGCGGTATGCCAGGATAAAAAAAGTGTGGCGACAAATAGTTGATGCATGGTAAAGAGTATCTGTGAAGTGAGAGACGCCTTATATGAAAGACATTGGATACTAATAAGCCCGAGTGGAGAGCTTTACATAACGATTTTGTGAAGCTCTTCGCCTGGGATGCTTGCTAGAGTGATTGATCATGCACCCTGAAGTAAAAAATCCAAGCCAAGCTGAGCATGGGAGAAATTTTTGCAAGAATACACAACAAAAGTTGCAGATTCTATACTTTTGAGTAGCGACACTGGCAGCGCTTCGTACGGTCTCACTAAAATAACGATATCTCGGGAACCAGAGGATTTCCCATGATTTTTTCTTTTCAATGAAAGGTGATTTCATAGGGAATTTTTTCATCCATATTAAAAAAATTAAAATGTGGGCATTTCACGGAAAATGAGAACAAAGTTTTTTACTTTTTTCGGGAAGAATATCGAAATTTTTAATTTAAAGTTTCATCTTTCGAAAATGTATAATCATATCTCTAATACCTCCAAGTTTTATAAACATCGAATTATCGGTTTCAGAAATGTCGATAATTTAAAAAAATCCAACCCAAAAATTAAATATCGCGTAACTCTGTTATAATTAAATTTTTGTAATGCCGTGTGTCAAAAATGTCTCTTAAATAGAACTATAATGTTATCAATTTTCATTAGAATCTACTTAACACTTGCAGATTCTAATATTCCTGAAGTTCACTTGCTCACCTGAGAAATATGGGTAATTGTTTAAATAAATTTGATAAAAATACAGCTTTCTGTCAATTTTCAAGTGGCAGATTTCGTTGTTTCGACGCAATCAATTTTAATAAACTTTAAAAAGTTGTTCGCTTCTAATTCTTTATTCATCAATAATATTTTTTATTTTGTAAACAATTTTCTGAACAAAGTCCCAACTTCACTACTTGTCAACAATTGGACGTTGTTTTTGGTTACGAAATCGACTGCCAATGGCTCAAAAAGGACACTATTTATTAGGAGACTGGCAGATAAGTGGTTATTTAATTAACTAAATTTTGCAAGCAAATAGAGATTTCCATAAATTTTTCAACTGGCAGATTTCTCTTTTTCAAAGAAGTTAGCTAACAGCAACAATTGTTTTTTTATAAACAATTTGATAAGAAACCCGCAATTATGTGGCTTGTAAAGAGTGTGCAGCCATTTCTTTAAACAATTTAAATTTTACTGTTTACGGTAGATTTAGCTGCAGCGCTTGTGCTTTTGGCTGTAGCGGTCTTTTAATCTTTACTCTGTATTTCTAGATTTTAATCAAATCTATTTAAAAAAATAACAACTCTTGTCGCCTGACAAAATCTCCTAAAAATCAGTGCGTGAAGCGGGCGACAAGTGAGCACAGTTAAGATTCCTCTACTTTCGGAAATTTTTCCATTTCTTATGTTGGTTTTCAATTAAATTTGTGAGTACGTTTTTCAAAGTTGCCCTAGGAGTTTATAAAGAATTGTTTTGCTTTTTCAGAAAATCCCCGATTCTGTATGCTGGGTTTGAGGCAAATTTGAGTTAATTTTAAGAATTTTTATTCAAAAGGCCTAAATAGTCATGTTTTTAAATTAGAATTCTATTATGAGGATTTAAGTCTGGGTTGTCAGTACAGTCAAACCTCGTTTATTGCAACTACTTTGAAACGTAAACTTTTCGTCTATTGCAACTCGAGAGGGGACCTCACCATTCCACATTTCCGGAAGGTGGTCTCACAAAACATTCCCGCTTCCGCGCTGCCATTGGCTATACCGAATATGTGACCATCAATGGTGGGAGTTGGGGCAGTTGTGATAGAAGAGCTTCTTGGATTGCAATAAACGCGGTTTGCAATAAACAAGGTTTGCTTGTATTTTTTCTCGCATTAGATACTTGAAACACATCTCTATGCAAAAAAAGAATAGTTTTTGCGCTGAGAGTGCTAACAGGGTTATTTTGAGTAAAAATAACTAAATTTTTCTGTTTTCGCATAAGTAGACTTGCAGCATAGATTTATAAACTTATTAATAGCTTAAAGAAAACAGAGCTTATAGATAAATTCAGTAGTTTTAAATTATTTTATCTAACTGGAAATATAATATTCAGTTTTATTAAAATTTTCAGTTTTCAATAAAATGAACCAAATTGTTAAGATTCTTTTTGCACATTCAAATAATGTATTAGACATTTAATAAATAAACCCTCTATTAAATGCCTTAAAGAAACTTATACAAAGGGACAAAAGGGTATATAGAACCATATAGAGCCGTATAGAATTTCTAAATTTTCTATATGGCTCTATATGGTTCTATATATCCTTTTGTCAGTTTCTATAGGTTTCTATAAGACATTTAATGAAGGGAAGTAACGGCAAGGTAAAGAGTTACTTTTTTCAGTAACGGTAACGCGTTACAAATTTTTGGGCAGTACCGGTAACGTTAATGCGTTACTTTCAGATAGTAACGTGTCAAACACTGATAGCAACGATATAATGAGCATTTCCCTCAGGGTTCTCAGTAATTTTTCTCGCATTAGAAGTGCAAAATGCATCTCCATGCAAAAAAGAAGTCGGTAGATATTATAAATTTTGCGCTAGTGGCGGTAACGGACGGACATCCATTTTATCGGCTGCATAAGGGAATCCTTAATAAATAAGCTACTTTCTGAGTAATTGACAGTGGATTTCGTAAACAAAACGACATCTGTTTGTCAACAAGTAGTGAAGTTGCAAATTTGTTTCTAAAATAGATTTTTTATAGTAAATTAAAATTGTTTCCGTTACAAAAAAGAAACCTGCTGGTTGAAATTTGATGACAATTTGTATTTTTTTAATCAAATTTATTCAAACATTTAACAATTGTTATTAGGTATTAAAAAATCGTACATATTTATTTCCTACGACTTTTTAATTAATTTTGTCAAAGCAATGTATTCTTTAGAGTGCGAAATGGCTAAGATATGCATTTGCTTATTAAATTTGTTTATAACATTAAAAATAACTTTAGATTTAGAAAAAACGGAAACTAAGACTTCTGTTGATTTATATGCTAATTAAAAAATGAAAACATTAAGTCTCCAAATATTTTTAATATTGAGAAGCACTTTTATTCATCAATTTTTAAGTAAAAAAAATATATATTTTTTGAAATATCTTAACCTACTGGCTATTATTTTTAATGAGTCTCCACTGATTCCGTGCCCAACTGTGTGCTTAACCAACTGTGTGGTTAACTTAAAAAATCAGATAAATTTTAACACATTGTGCAAATGGCGTTTATGTTCTTTTGAGATGCAACGTTGATAAATGTTGCTTTAAAATTATTTCAGCTGTAAAATTGAAATTATTTTTCTTGGAAAAAAGATATTTCTCTTTCGCTCCACTGGGAATCAAACCACAGAACTTCTGATTTCCGGTCAGATGCTTTTCCATTAAGCTATTAGAGAGATCAGAATAAGAAATTTTAGCTAGGTGTGAATGGTACAAGCTTGATTTAAAATTATTTCAGAAAGTATAATATTATTTTGAAAAATTGGATAGGATAAAGTGGAACAGGAGCTTTTCACCCACATGGTTTTTAAAACATTGGCGAAAACGATAAAAAGAGTTTGCCTAAAAATAAAATTTGTTATATAAACCATTTATATGTCTCTTACATTTTTTAATGAACTGACTATTTATTTTTAATCATTCTCATGGTTAAATATTTTTGATTAAAACCTACTTCGCTTTTCATTTTGATACCGTTGGACTCTCCTGTTGTCGTATTTATCAGTTCCAATTCTATTTGACAACTTCCTATCAATTATTGATGAATGATGTTCGATTTGGAACGGGCCCCGAATTAACTACCGCGGGTCTTCAGTCGTCGACTCGTTTTCGAGAAAAAGGAAAATCTATTTTCGTAAACGCGTTTATTCGTTCGCTGTATGTCTCGAGGGCGCGCGAGCAGAATCTTGGTTAGTTCAGCTAGTCCCTCCGCAACGTGCAGACAATCCCGGAATAGTTTTGCGGACCGTAGTGTTCGGGAAAAGCTGAAAGTCCAGCCTAATCGGTTCCAGTGTGTGCGCCCGTTATTCAAAATCTTTTATAATTTTAAGAACGCGCATCGAGAAAAACAAAACTAGCGTAAAGCAGCGCAGTGTTAATTTTTCTTTGTTCTTAATCGCCTGTTTTTTTTGACGTGCCCTTTTGGAAAAGATCAAGGAAGTTTTGTTCACCGAAGACGCTAAACACCGTCAGGATGGAAGTGATGGACGCAGTTGTACCGTCCGTCACATCGACGACGGAAAACGACGAGACAAACTATGACGAGTCAAACTACGATGAAGATGGACCAACTGTCGAAGAAACTTATGAAATTACCCATACTAGAAAGAGGACTATTCGAACCAGTTATAAGATCCAAGAGGTGAGTAAGCTCATTAGCTTTTAAATTTAAACTGATTGACTGTAAAGTATAGAGGTTTTCAAAAATTATTTTGAAGCCGTTAAAAAAAGGGTCTTTTGAATGGTCTTTAAATATTAGGACGTGTTCCTGATATTTGAAAACTGATTCTTTTGCTATCATGTAGTATCGAGATTGTGAAGTTCTTTGGAAAAGTTGATTGTACTCGAATCTGGAAGGTCGGGTCACGTGGTGTTTTTCATGGCACCGCAAGGTCGCGGGGGATACGTCCCTACTCATCCAAGAAGTCAACGGAACGCAAAGGCGAGACGGGGCTTTTTATTTTTAAATTTTATACCCAGCCATCAGTGACAAGCTTTTCCGCTCGAGCTACGCAAACGAGCACGTGATTTTCACGAGTTTATTTATTGTTGAATATCTGCGAGGGTGGATTTATTTAGATAGAGGATGCTTTTGCAAAGTTCGTGCAATCGCATTTTCGAATTGCGAAAATGGCGCCAAACGGCGGTACGCGGGGACCCGAGGATTTCAAATGAAATCTGCCAACAGAGGGCAACCAGTCGTTCAAGTTTCAAATAATTGTGAATGTTTGTCATGGAAACTTGTTTAGTGGCGAAAATAGTTTAATAGTTCTATATTCTGTTATAGGGTAACTTCATTTTATTTTGCTGAATTAGATTGAGACCTAACATTAAAAAATGTTGATGCCGTAAAATGTAAGCGGCTTTACCCATCAATGTAAGATAATGTCGCTCAGCTTAATATTTATTAAAAGTTAAATTGTAAATTTAAATAATTATTCAGCAATTTCTGTAACTATTTGAGATTCAATGAATTTTTCGCGGAAAGTAGTGTATGGTACCTTGAAGGGTCCTGCAGCTTGTCTGATAGACATTTGGCCGTATTTTGCTGCATTGGTGACACGTTTTAACTGCTTCTTCAAATACTTCAACCTCCTGGAACAGTTTCCCCAATCAAGCTGCAATGCATTTGCTTGCGTTGACGTTTGGCTAGGAGTCTTTAGGAAAGCAGGACTGATGGCGCCCCTTTTTCCACACATAAATACATTTAGACGTCAGTGAGGACAGATGAGGGACTAGAAAAGCGTACCCTAAAACCGTGCACCAATGCATAATAATTCGAAATTGGTAAAATGTAAGGAAAATCAAGGAAAGTAATTCCTACGGTAGAAAGAAATGTAAACTAATTGAATGAAAATGCGATGTTTTGACGTACTACTAACTTTTCTCTTTTTAGTAAGTATGTGCGCAAATTGTTAAATTTGCTACCCTCACCTTTCTTTAAGAAGCAAATTTTGGTTCATTTTTTGCAATAATTTATGGATATCTAGATTTTCTTCCTCTGGATTATCAATGTAGATTGTTTTTCCCTGTTTCTATTCAGATTGGTAGGGGAGAACTTAGAAACACGTCAAAACGGTCAAAACATCTCATTTTTAATAAACTAGTTTTAATTTCTTTCCACACTAGCTATTATTTTTTTCGAAATGTTCTTTGGACAGGTTCCAGCAATGAAAAAGCCTAGATTTTAATTAATTTTGAATAATTAATATTTGTTACGCATTTACACACGGGTTCGAGTATCCTTGTGTGGTTCGTTATATTCCCTTACGGTCGTATAAACATGTGTATACGTGTTAGGGAAATGTGT
This sequence comes from Belonocnema kinseyi, assembly GCF_010883055.1. Classification (NCBI taxonomy): domain Eukaryota; kingdom Metazoa; phylum Arthropoda; class Insecta; order Hymenoptera; family Cynipidae; genus Belonocnema; species Belonocnema kinseyi. Next base: position 99,148,844 of record NC_046660.1, on the reverse strand, counting down.
CACCCTCGGTCCTTTTTTCCAAGCATCCTCTTAGTCAAATACAGCTGTGGGATCCTGGTCTGGACGTGACGACCCCCCCCCCCCCCCCCCCCCCCCCCCCCCGCCTTTGTTTTATGAATAATTACCATCAGCGACTTTGTCATACAAATTCAAAACATTTTTGGACAATTATTTTACATCAACAATAAAATATTATACACTGGTTAAAATTTGTGAAAATCATATAAAGGCGATGAATAATAAGTTACATAGCTAAAGTTGGCATCACAATATGCAAATAAAGTTCCACAGCAGTTTTTAACACAACTTAACAGGAGTGGAAGAATAGACAGTTCTGCATACATATAATTTTTATTGAAACTTACCAATAAATTCGCACCAAATAAATTTGAAAATAATTTTTGACAGCCGTACTAATTAAAAGAATTGAGAATCTTCTATGTTTTTCTGTACGGCATGTGATATTGAATTGTTAAGGATGTACAGTACGTACAATCAATCTCAAAAGGCGTTTGTCTTTGAAATTGTTTATAAAATTGACAAAAATAGACCTATTATTAATTTCTGTAAATACTTACAGTAGTTATTGAGATTTCTATAGTTTTGCCTGTCTCTTAAGGGAAAAGTTACAATTCTTATTTAATTCTAATGATCAAGGTCTCATTTTATTCTTCGAAGGATTCTCTAAATTTGTATTTGGGTGGATTTTCTTGAAAAAATTAATTTAAAAATCATACAGCTATTATGGTTATAAATATTTATAGTTTAAGTATTAATTAACACCACCCAAGTCGAATTTTAAAAAAATCCTGAAAGAATAGAATGAGGCCTTTGATTATTAGGATTAAATAAAAATTGTAACCTTACCCTAAAGAGAAGGTAAAAACTAAAAGTCTAAATAACTACTGTTAAATAAGCAACTTCAATCTGAATTCTTTTTTCTAAAGTACATTTAGAAGCATCCGTCATGATTTACAGAAATTAATAATAGAACTATTTTGGTCTATTTTATGAATCATTTTAAAGATGGGCGACTTTTGAGATTGATTGTACGTAGTGTACACCTGAATTATTTTTTACTAATTGAATGTTTATAGTCGCATCACCTGACGGTGTCAGTAGCGACTGTATAATAAGGGTTAATTGTAAATTGTAGAGTATCTTGGGGTAGTATGTATACCAACGAAAAGGAGCGAAGTTTCCTGAAAACACATTCACCCTCGTTTCCTGCTTTGGGAATCGAACCCGCGCCAGCGTGGCTGCCCAGGCTGCAGTGTTGGAACATAAGAAAATCACCGATTTATTTATACTGTAAATCTTGGGTTTTTTTATTTTTCTGTCTACGAGACAGTCATCTGCGAAAATGGAAAAACCTTCAAAGTGGTGAATTTCAAAGT
>NC_046660.1:99142026-99147347 GCF_010883055.1 Belonocnema kinseyi | reverse complement strand
ACCGCGATTTCGCTGGAAGCGGGTGCAATTTTTCAGATTAGCACCCGCTCCCGGCGAAATCCTGCGGTTGTCCTTATGACAAATTTTTAATTATGTATGTATTTATTGCAGCATCAAAAATGGAAAAAAAAACTTAAGTTCTGAACAATTTGCTGAAAAATGATCCTTATGAGGTAACTTTTAATTCATAAAATTAAACACTGCGATATTCATAAAATAATAACGATTCGAAAGTGTCGAAAATGATTATTGTAGTAATTTTTTAAATACAATTAAATTTAATTTTACAACGTACAATAGAAGTTTATTTTAATGCTATAATATACATAAATATCACAATTAGTTTAAAAAAAATGAAATTTGATTTTAGTTCAGTATCCAATTTTTTTTATTATGCCGTAATCGATTTCGGCGAATTATAATTAAATGACCTTATATGTATTTTTCCATATTAGTACTCTCGACTTTTTTAAACCCAATTAACATTCGAAGAAAGCTATGAGTTTCAATTTGTGGTTACTTTTATACTGTTTAATGATTTTGATATGAAAATGGGAGTCCGAAATTTGGGCCTGTGTCGAAGTTTACGTGAGACATTGAGAATCTTTTTAAATGTAGATGCTCATTGATTAGAACCAATTGAAAAATACAAACAACTCTAAATTTCTATATATTAAAAAAATTTATTTGCATATATGTACAATTTCTTTAATTATTATATGAAATTCGTATTTAGTGATGATTTCAGCATATTCAAGTTTGAAAATCCTCTAGCAAAAATCGATTGAGTACTAAAAAATGAGGGATTTTTTATAGATTCTTGGTTTTCTGAAGCGTTCTCTAAATATGTATTCTTTAAATACATAAACAAAGCTCTATACAAACAAACAATTTTTTTTCGAAAAAAAATGTTGTTTAATTTCTTCGAATACCAAATCACAATGATTGTTCTGATCGACTCAAATGTTTCGATTAATTTGGACATTTTCGCTCCACCTTAATGTCCATACATACAATATTATTTTTACTATACTATTTTTTCATTTTGATATTTTTCAAATCTCGAGTTTGAAACAGTGAAGGATATGATTGAAAACGGGTATAGACGTGATGAAAATCTACACAACTTTATATTGGATCGAATCATTCTTTTCATATTTTGATTCTAAATGAAAAGGTATTCGTTTTATGTCACATTTGAATTCGTTAGTTTCCATAAAACCTATAAGCTTTGAGACCCCTGAGCAGCGGTGTAGCCAGGTGGGTGCTTTGGGAGATCAAGCCCCCCCCCCCCCCGAAACTAACTATTTTCATATCTACAATGTTGTATGACATCATTTTTTGATAAGATGCATATTTTTGTTTTAACCGTGGCAAATCTGGTTAAAATGAAAAATTTCATTTTTTGGTCAATTCATGCGACGTACTAAAAACATTTTAAGAAGCAGGATTGTTCATCGTAAAAAGGTCTACAAATTTTCTTCTATATATTTTTTTATGAGACACATAGCTTTTACTTTAACCAAGAAAAATGTTAAGGAAAATAAAAAATTAAGATTTCCAACAAAACTATATGCTAGACACGAAAAATGCCGCGAAGCAGAATTTGTCGTCTGAAAACGAGTTAAAAATTAAATTTAGAATATTTTTTTATAAGACGCTTTGTTTATCGGAGAAATGTTATTAAAAATTGATCATTCTAATCACAAAACAAGATTTGACCAAATGTTTCGTTGGTTGAACAAAATAAGTTCAGGTTGACAACAACTTTTTACTTATAACAAAAAAAGTTCTACAAAACGGTTTTGTTGCGTAGACCAAATTTTTTTCTCAGTATGTGCAGAAAGTTGAACACGAAGCGCGAGTACCATTATATATTATATTTTTCTTATCGAAAATGCGCCCTAGACGCACTCAAATTATCGAGCGAAGCGAGTCATGCATCAAGCGCACGATGAAAATGTGCCCGTCAACCGGCAGATGTTTTAAGAGTTGCTTTCTTTAATAACTTATTTCGGACGTATAACCAGATAAAGGTTCACGCTTCAGAATTCGCGGTTACGTAATTGTAGAAAATTGCATGCTCCCTGTTCATAATTGAACGTCTTTACTTCGTCGTTTCTCTTAAGAAATTCAAGTTCAAAGGATAGGTGTTCTGAAAGAAAGGTTTCAAATATTGAAATCACAGGAAGTACTTAAAAATGACAAAATATTCTTTGAATTAGAATATAGCGTTCCTGAAATCTTTAGAAACGTAAAATGCGTTTCGAATGCTTTTCATAAAATTTTTGTTCAAGATATGTTGGGGTTGAAACTTTCTTAAGAGGATTTGGATATTCTCAGTTAAATATAAGTCCCGTTTAAGAATAAAGTTAAAAGGAAATAATGTAAATTATAATAAAAAAGAGCCTGATCAATTTTTAAAACATTTGGGGTCATATTGTTCATTGTGAATTCTCCTTTGGTTAAAGCTCCTTCGGCTTTAACGAAGACATTCTCATTCCTTACCTCGCGCTTCGCACTCGCTTTGGTCTAAAATACTCTAAAAAGTGAACTTTTCTACACTATGTGCAATACTATTGTATCAAATGTATATTATATTTATTTCTGCACCTTAGGCAGGTACCGCTCATTCAGACATTGCATTATAAGGTGCACATTTTATTTCTCATGATTACTTTAATATTTGCTCCTTATTTCGCACTAATTTTTATGCTCAGATACCATAAAAAAATATGTCATTTTAATAAATTTATATTATTACAATCCGAAATATGTATTGGTATTGAAACATACGTATTTTAATTATGTTTTTTTTTAATTTTTAAAAGTGCGCATCATATAAAAAACAATTTTGTTATTAAACTTTTTAATGCAACTTGCGTTGTTTTTCCACAAATTTAATTTGTTAATATTCAATGCTATTTTTTCGATTTAAACAAAAAATACGCATCCTAGGATAAAATGTCTCAAAGGAAATTTGTAGATATAATTTAGGCGAAACATTGTATTATTCAAAATTTTATTGTAGCTTGTGTTTTCTTCACAAAAAGTTGATGTTTACATTCTCATCATTTATGATTGATAATGTATTAGAATTTTCCGAGATTTGATACCACAGTTTTTCAACGGATCTCCACGTTTCGAGGCCCTCAATAACTCTCGAAAAAGGAAAGGAGCATTTTCAAAAATTTTGGGACCATTTTATTCAGATTTAAAATTTGTATGTACGGCCATTCGTAGTACTCAAACAGATAAACAGTTCATCCTAATGACTTTTTTCGATTAAAAGAAAATGGTTAGAGCTATATAATTTATAAAATTTTAAAAATCAATCGATAATCAAAATGTTAAGTCAAACAACGCGTGATATGAAAAAAAGTCAAGAAAAGGAAAACATGGCTTTTTAACAGCTCTAAAATATTATCATTACAAATTCTCGGATTTTCTTGAAAAATCGAAAAATTAAAATCTGATTGCACGAGAAACAATAAAAAATAAAAAATTACATTTGGTATTCAAAATATGCAAGATACGAAAAAAGATAAATAAGAAAATTGTGATTCTAAAAAAGATCTACAAATTTGTTCCTAGTCACTTCTTGATAGGACGTGTAGTTTTTCTTTTATTCGCGAAAAATAGCTTTGAAAATAAAAATAAAATAAAATTTTTGGAAAACGACACGAGTTAAGAAAAAAAATTATTCAACAAAAATTGTGCAACTAAAAGACATCTACAAATTTGTAATGAATCATTTTTTAATAGGATGCGTGTTTTTGGTTTTAATAATAATAATGACATTTAAAATAAAAATTAAAAATTTGTAACAAACGACGAAGGTGCGAAAATGAATTGATCGACAAAAGTTGTTTGCCCAACAAAGAGATACAAATTTGTTATAATTTATTATATTCTCTTCATTTATGATTAAGAAAGTATTAGAATTGTCCGAAATTTGATACCGCAAAATTTAAATCTCGAACCAAACGATGGAAAATACGAAGAAATATCTTAAAGCAAAATTATAGATTTTGAAAAATCCTACGCAATTTCTCTTGACCATTTTTGAATAGGACTCATCATTTTGTTTTTATTTCTCGAAAGTAGAGTGCAGAAAATCGAAAATTAAATTATTGAGCCAACATGCAACGCAAAATATGGGGAAAAGTTTTTGGAGGATTATTCCCCGTTCTTCATTAATTCATAAAATTGGTGTGAAAAAATCGAAAATTCCAATATTACGCCAAAAGATGCTAGGTATGTACAAATCTAAAAGAAGACTGTGGAATATTTTGTCTTAACTATAAAAAATAATATCAAAAAAATCTTATTTTTAACATAAAACGAGATAGGGCAAAATGTCCGAAGAAAGGAATGTAGTTTTTACATTCTCATCATTTATGATTAGAAGTATAGAATTTTTGATACAAATTCAAAATGTTAGAGCATTATCAAAATTTTTGGGACCATTTTTTTTAGATTTGAAATTTGTGTGTACGGCTAATTATAGTACTTAGAAAGGAAAATAATGGATCATTATGCATTTTTACGATAAAAAGAAAATGATCAGAGTTATAGCATTTATAAGATTTAAAAAACCAATTGAAAATCAAAAATTTAAGCCAAACTACGCACGATATGAAAAAAAAGTCAAAAGAAGAAAAACGACAAAAAGTACGAAAACAAATTGATAAAAAAAATTTGTTCACCCAAAAAAGCGATACAAATTTGTAATAATTTATTACATTCTCATCATTCCTGATCGTTAAAGTATTAGAATTGTCCGAAATTAGATACCACAAAATTCAAATTTTTAACCAAATGACGCAAAATACGAAAAAAAGTATCAAAAAGAAATGATAGATTTTTAAAAATCCTACAAAATATCTCTGAACCATTTCCCAACATGACTCGTAATTTTCTTTTCATTTATCGTAAGTAATATACAGAAAATCGAAAAGTTCAATATCACGCCATAAGATGCGAGATACGTAAAAAATCTTAAAGAAGACTTGTCGGATATATTGCTTTATCTATCAAAAATAATCTGAAAACAAAAATCCTATTCTTAGGCATAAAAACGCAAAATAGAGAAAAATGTCTGAAAAAGGATTGAATTTTTTTATTTAATTTGAAATGTTTCGGAAAATATTCATTTACCAATGTTTGTCAAAAGTCGAGCGCGCAGCGCGAGTGTTATGATAAGAATGTGTACTTCAAAGCATACAGAGCTTTTAGCAACTTAATCTTTAACTATAACCAAACTCTCGCTTTTAGTCAAGTGTCGGGGGTTGCCTTCAAATAGCCTTGTACTAGTTTCG
>NC_046660.1:99132679-99141926 GCF_010883055.1 Belonocnema kinseyi | reverse complement strand
AACCGCTCTCGCTGAGCTCCCCTGAGAAACTGTGGGAGCCAGCAGTTCTAGGAAGGCTGAGAACGGGGGGACTGAACGCGAGAGTTTGGTGTACTTAATTAAGTAGAAACTTCAGAATATGAAAAAGCATATAAGTACTGCGATCTAAAAGAGATCTTTTTGATAAAGTTTTATTGAAGCATTTCAAATGCAAAGAATAAATATCCATGCAAAGAATAAATATCCGAGCGCGAAGCGCGAGATGCAATAGACGCGCACCGTAGGAGCGTTCAAACTTGTTTACTATAAATTTGTAGAATTTTTTTTTATTGCAGAATTTTGGTCCTTTATGGGTTTTCGTACCTTGCGCTGATAACGCAAAAACTGCGCGTCCTATCAAAAAAAGAAGAAAACCAAATTTTTAGATCTTTTTTGACTGCACTATTTTTACCCACTCATCTTTTATCGTCGCTTGTGTAGTTAGAGCGAAAAATGAAATTTTGGATTCTTCATTATTTCTTGTGACGTAAAAATTTAAATTTTCAATTTTTCCAAATAATTAAAAAATTTGTTATGATAATCTTGCAGGGTTTGCAAAAAGTAACGTTTTTCTTTTTTTGACTTTTTTTCATATCATGCCTTATTTGGCTTAACATTTTCATTTTCGTTTATTTTGTTTAATTTTGTAAGTACTATAACTCTGTTAACTTTTTTATCGAAAAAAGTCATTACGAGAAAATGTTTGTATTTTCAAATACTATGAATATCCGTACCGAGAATTTTTGAATTTCAAAAAAGTGCACTATTTTCAAAATGCGCTCACTTTTTGAATTTTCATCCAAAATGGCTGGCGAACAAACTTGACCTTCAGTTTTTGACACAAAAAGAGTATACCAAAGGCCAACATACTAGATAATTTTTTCAAAAGATATCGTGCTCACAGGCAGGCACGCATTCGCAAAAACCTGTTTTTCGGATTCGCAGGGTCTCAAAACGTCGACATTTGCAAAAACAGGGAGGGTAAAATTTTATACAAACCTAATACCTTCTCTGATGAGAATGTAAAAAGTCCTATTTGCAAACAACTTTGGGGTACAGTTTCTTTCATCAGGCTGCGCGCGCGTGTGTGTAAAAAATTGTTTATAAATTAAATTAAATTTATAATAACAATTATACAAATAATCAAATCATATGTACATTTAAAATATAGTTATTTGTGATACCAGGAATCTAAGTGGGAATTTTTCGACCCAGTACTGCAATTCACACGAGGCAAGTGTCACATACTATTTTTTATCACTTCAGTCAATCATAATTGCAAATTGGCTGCATAGTATAGTCAGTGAGTCGATACTAAAATACCAATTACCCTAAGCACCTTAAATAAATACCACAAAGAACCTAAATGTTCTAAATGTTTTTCTGTTCAGCTGCATTTAACTTATTTTTATACTTATTGACAAAGCATGAATGGTATTTTTCGCTGTGGCCTGAGACAAGAACCGCCCTTATGTACTTTTATGTCTAAAAGTAGATTAGGGATCTCAAAATAGAAGTTATTACAGTCATGTACAAAGGATTTCGTCTCGCTTTGGAACTTTTCTGGAGGGCAGTGGAGCCAACTCCTTCTCAGAAACGCTGTGTGAGATGCTTGTGGATATTTATACGTTTATATCCCTTAGACGTTCATGGGTTGTTTTAAATTTTTACACAAAGACCGGTTAAAGACTTTTTAGTTTGTGACCTTTTTGGAAATTTTATTTTCTCACTTAGTGTGCCTCACAAACTTGATAAAATTCCATGATTTATAGCGTTTTCAAATAAGGCGCATCAACAGAACTCCAACGAAAGTGGAAATCAAATCATAAATTAACGCAAAAGATTTTGAAAATTAAAAACCACTCTTTGATTTTATAAATTAGTTATATCAAAGAAATGTTTTAATGACTTGTTAAATTTCTGCTATATTCCGTACTATGAATCTAATCCAGAAACTAGTTACCGGCAAAATAAATGATCTTCATGCGCAAAGCGAATAAATTTGAGTGATTCCCTGGAATGTGCATATTGTAAATTCCACTCGAAATTGATCAATCATGATTATAACTTGAATTATTTTGCTTTTAAACTGTGCTCGTTACGTTTTCGTACTCATTCGTCAAGTTCCTACCTCCGGGTATTCGTTGAGTGCACTCTAATATGCCATGCCCATTTTTGATGAAGAATTTAATAAACCGCAATTTTAACAGCACTGTCTATGGAGCCGTTATCGGAAAACAGTGGCGAATTTAATTAATCCGTTTCCTTTATTAGCGAGATTTTAACGGGCGGATATATTTAGTTGAAAGCATTCTTCTTGGGTACTAATATATTGGTTTATTTTTGAATTATTGGCCAACGTTTTTAATAGCCTAAAGTAAATACAATAATTCAAAAAAAGAAGTATAAGATATTTTATTTTAAGAACGTTATATACCTGATGGCCTGAACCTTGAAATAAGCGGAATTTGTTTTCCTAGTTCTATTTTATCTTAAAATTTTGTTCCAACTATCATTTAAAATAATTGGTTACAAGTGCCTTTTGTAATATATCATATAAAGTATAAATGAATGAATATTGTAGAACTGTTTCTAGTTTATAATGCCATCGGTAAACATTTTTGTTCATTTCAACTTTCAAAATTTCAAGCACACAGTAACGTTTACTTAAGAAATTGTGCCGTCTATTAAATTTCCAAGCTATTAAATTTATATCTTATATTCTTACACCAGAGTTAATGTAGCATCTGTAGTCGGCACAAATAATAGATTTTATGAGCCTGCATATGCTATCTGCTTTATTCTAATAATTGTGTCTCTTTCGACCATTAATTTTCTTTAAAATTTTTATCACTTGCCTTTCGCTTTAATATTATATTGAATTTTTTGTATACTTATCATTTGGCGTGTGATATGAATTGGGAAGAACGGGAGATTGAAGGTACATCGATGACTTTTAAAATAGCATCGAGGCCAGGACGAATGTTGCTCTGGAAACCATCGTGTTTGCGATAGCGTTTGAAGAGAATGGCATGTATGTACTACTGGGGTGTTTGATGGTCGACTAATCGAGGGAGATTTAAATAATCGGACCGATTGGGAGCAGTCAGACGGTCGAAATGAATGAAATTTCGATACGATAGTCTCGTTTTAATTTAAATGCTCTTTATTATCTCTCCATCAAATTTGCATATCTTCCTGGAGAATAGCGGAAAAGTAATTTTATACTATCAATGGAAATTTGAACAGAAATAATTTTTTGAACTCGATCAAATAAATATATTAGATGCAGTACTATTTTATTTCAAATATCAAAAACGTTTTTCCTAAATAAAAAAAGTAAATAATTTTTTTAACAGTAAACTGGCAAATCAACTATTGAGGTCAGTTTAGGGATTGCGTAACCACATTTTCCTCAAATTTTCTCTCCTTTCCCCCAATGTTTTACCATCATGTAACACAATACTAGCACTGTGGCCATTCAAACTTTAAAAAACTTCTAGGCTATTTCGCGGTTTTCCCAGATAAAAATTACATTTTTCCCGGTTAACTCATAATAATTATCAGTTAATAATACTCGGGTGGAAATTTAAGTCGGGGGCTGGCCATTCTACGGCTGGAGAGCCCGGATTTAAGCTGGGAGCTGGCCGGGGATCCCGACTTTAACTCGGGCTGTGGCCGGGGTTTCTGGCCGGAATCCGACTAGCATCGTCACGCTCCGCTGGTCAGCGTCCGGCCATGGAGCATAGCCGGGAGCTGGTCGGGGAGCCCGACCGTGGCCCGGGCAAGATCAATTGCTGCCTTACTAGATTCAAATGATTCGGGTTTCAATTGTATGGAGAGCATCAGTCACTGAATTAGGGGATCAATTTGATTCTTTTTTACTGTAGAATTGCAGCATATTAATATATGAAATTTCACACGCCTAGCACACAGACAACATTAACTATTTTCACGTAGTCGTTGAGAGACAAAAAAGGTATTTAAAAAATAATTATTAAATGATTGCAAGTATTTTGACTTTAAATAATAAATAGTCCTGTTTAGAGTAAATACATATATTACATTTTTAAACATTATATTACAAATAAAATTTCTAACACTACGGGGTATCGAACCTACATATCTATACCTAAATCTAACGCCTAGCAGTCGGAAGTGCTAACCACTGCGCTAAACCGACAAGTTGGAACTCGTTGAAAAAGCCATCTTCATAAGGTACAGTACAGAAAAGTTAAAGTACCAAATTTTCTGTTCTCTTTTTCTAATTATTTATTATTATGCGACGATATGTAAATATAAAATACACAAACTTTTAACAGGAATATTGATAACATACTTTTTAAATAAATAATCTAAATCGATTACAATTTTTCTTCGCGTTTTTATGAACATTTAAAATTTTTTGACGACGGAACTCAGAAATTTAATCGTGAATGTTGAAAATTTCTTAATAATAAAATCTTTGTAACCCAATATATTTCCATGCGTGAAACATCCATGCGGGTATACGCATCTATTTCTTAATGAAACAAGAGAAAGTAAATAAGTTATAAACAAAGTTTAACAATTTTATTATTGCCTATCAGCACCCGGCCAGCTGCCGTCTGAGCATTCGACCATAAGATTTTTCCGATCAGAGCACAGTCAGCCCCCGACTGGGGTTTTGGCATCAATTTTGCGTAGCGAGACTCTGATCAGCGCACGACTAGGCTCTTGAAAAACCAATGTAGCCCGGTCTGTCCCCGACCAGAAACGTTGTTGTACCAGGGCTAACCCGGGCTATTTCCACACGGGTAACTGGTCTATTATATTACATTTGAAAATAGTTAAACATTTGAGAACTTTAAGGCAAAATATATCATGTAAATTATTGTAAAAGTGACTTTAGGCTTCACATCTCGAAATGCTCCCAAAAAAGGGCACATTACGTGATTTTTAAAGAAAATTGTAGAATAATAGGAAAATAAATTCTGTATAATGATATTAATGTATGTACCACATTGCTCAGGCTTAAAGACGAAATATATTTCATCTTTTAACAAAATAGTTAAATTTTGAATAAAATTAGATGCATTTTAAACAAAATAGTTGAGTTTCAAGCTAAAAGCTTCAATACTTTTGAAAATATTGAACTTTTAAACCCGAAAAGATAAATTTTCAGAAAAAAGTTGACGTTCAACCAAGAAAGATGATTTTGAAATCAAATATTTGAATTCTCAACCAAACAGTTGCATTTAAAACTAGATTGTTGTATTTTCAACCAGAAGAAATAATTTTTTTTTAAATTTCTTATTTTTAACTAAATAGTTGAATTTTCAATTTGCGAAGATGAGTCTTAAAGTATATGATCGAATTTTCAAACAGCAAAGATTAAATTTTAACCAAAAACAGTTGCGTTTTTAACGAAATAATGACATTTTTCTCAAAGTATAATAATAAGTTTATTAAGTTATTATATAGTTGTAAGTTTTATTATAAATAATGTGATTTTGTACCATAGTATGAATTTCAAATTTAAAGGAACGAATTTTCTATCTAAAAATATGAATTTTCAACCAAACAGTTGAATTTTCGACCAAAAAAGATACAGATTTAACAAATTAGTTCAATTAAAAAAAAATGAAATCTTGTAAAAAAAGATCATTTCTGAAAAAAATAATTTTAGTCTTTTCGATGAAGAAAGAATTACTTTCAACCAAAAAAGACCAATTTTCTACCAAAAGATGAATTTTAAATCCCAAAGGAACAATTTTCTATCAATTTTTGATCTATTTATTAAGTGCATACTTTTATATTTATATTATAAAAAGAGCATTCATTTCTGAAGTTAACATAAACTTTAAAATCCGGGGGAGATGGCCATAGTTTTTAAGGACCAGTTAAAATAAAACTACATTTATTTTAATTATAACTATTATTTTTATTTAAACATTAAACATTATACTATAAGTTGAAGTAAAAAATCTTAGAATTTATAATAAGATCAATCTTAAAAATAATAAAATTTAAAAATCATAACTGGCCATCTCTCCCGGCGCGTCTAGTAGAGATCACTTTAGTAGTACGGGATATTTGGCTAGTAACTAATTTTCCTTTTTCCCGTTTTCACCGTACATTTTCTGAGTTTCAGTTCCTTTCTTTTTTTTCTACATTTCAAACACATTCTCGAATTCAGTGCAATTTTCATGAACCCAAAGTTTTCAAACGATACACTGAAACCAGTCTTCGACAAGACGTGTTTCGAAATAGTTCTCTTCAAATTGCAGTTATCTACTTTCCTTACATCCTCTTCATTTGATGAATCATATAAAATTGGCTGTTCTTCATCGTTGCAACTGTCAGATATCACTCTCAAAGCTTTCTTCTCTTTCGTGAGAGCCTTTTTACCGCTATCAATACTATGGTCATCACACCCTGCACGAATGTGGTCATCTCTCCTAATTTTCCGGTAGAGATGGCCACACCAGTCACGAAGCCAAATATATGAGTCCATGTTTTCATTTTTAGTAAATTGTCTAAAAATCCGTAATATAAAGAATAATTTTAGTTTTCGGGAGGTCTATTTGGCTTGGAAAACGGAATAGAGTTTAATTTGCTTTCGTTTTCATGTTTTTTTTTTGGTTTACTGTTATAGTGCCGACAGGTGTGGGTGTTATACAGTCATGATTCAGATTTTTACAGAAGTAACACTCATATTTTCGTCTAAGTGACGTCACACTGAGTACTTATTCGATTCGTTCAAGCTCGACGCATAAGCCATTACGAAAACCCTTAAAATCGCATAATTTTTCAAAAACTATAGAACCACAAATTGTAACATGAGCTCATTAACTAATTTTTACACTGGACGAAATAGAAAAATGGATTTTACTTACCTTTGGTGTATAATTTGTAAATAATTTTACGTTCAGGTGTTCTTGCTCACGAATTAAAGCCAACTGAGAGATAACTAGCGGCATCAAGCGAGTGTTTCTAGTTTTTTTAGTTTTTTTTTTATTTGTCCGTCTATCCCTTACCAAAGATATTGCCCTTCTGGCCATTCCCCCCACTTACTCTAGTTACCCTGATTAGACCGATGGGGAGAGATAGCGGGAGATAGGTTCCCTCTACGATTAGACCTGTATGATCCCTTACCTCCCTTACTAACATTTCCAAATAGGAGTAAAAAAAGAACGTAACGCCTATGGGGAGGGGGGGGGGGGGTCATTAGCTCCAAGCCCATGTTAATGTTACATAAACTCACTATAGAAAAAGCGTTACGTAGGGTCTTAGGGGAAGGGAATTCAAAGTTGTTCCAAAAAAGCGTTACGTATTTTTTAAACACCCCCATATGAGAACCAAAAAAATTAAGACACACATACGGACATGTTTTTAAAATTGCATATTTAAGTATATAGGATTGAATTATAGGGATGGGGTCATGTGATCCTCGGCTAACCACATTGTGGCATATCACATTTGCAGCATGCCAGCTTCAGTTGTATTATATCTTGTAGGTTGAATTGATCTTGCACTGAAAGTATTTAAAACTGACTCTGTTATCGTAAGTCAACGAATATTATGTTTAGATTCATCCTATCAATTTTTATATTGCGTACATGACAGCTTGTCATTGCAGGAATCCCTGTCAGGCCTAATATAAGCCAAGAATGTCGCAATTTTCATGAGCGCCGGCGTGCAAAGACAGCAGCTGTGTTTTGATGCTCTAGTATAATTTTTACACTTGTTCGTTCTTGAGGATAGGAACTGTTAGCAGGTATCCATGTTCTCTCGACTTTGAAAATTTGAGGCCAATGTTAATACAGGAATATAATCTAAATTACATGGTCAATATAAACTTCAACGTCTGCTATAATATTTCATCTGTTAATTGGGAACATGCATTTTCTGGTAGCATGATTTAAACATTTTTTCTCTTAAGTAGATACCTGCAAATCTTTTGTCGTTATATTTCCGAAAGAGCAATAATGCAAATTTTGAAATTTTTGTCATCATTAGAGAAAAAATTGAAGAAGAAATTTAATTAATATTAACTGAAAATTTAAAGTGAAAGAAGTTAATGATTGACAAATAATAGTATCGATAGATGAATTAATATATGATGCGGACTAGTGATATAGGCAGCTCTTTATAAACCGTTGAACTATTTCGTCGCCCCAGAATGTTTCATCGCAAAGCTGAGAAAATGAGGACCAAAGTTGAAACATATTACACTATATTAAAATGTTTTTAAATGTCCATATAGGTTTGTCAGTAAAAAATAATGCGTATAAATGAAGAAACATTAGCACGCATTACAATATTATTCTGAATTTATTTCAGAATATGATTTAATTTATATAAGATATTTCCAAATTTTCAAGCTTTGAGTAATATTCTCATAGTAGTGTTTTCAAAATTCTTTCTGGCATTAAAATTAGGTTAGTGAAACAAAATGTGTTACCTGACGTTGGAATTTTCCACTTGTAGGGTCTGAAATCATGCATTCTAGGGATAACTTCAAAAGTATAGTTTAACACCTCATAAACTTAAAAATAATAATTGAACATTTTAAGAAAGTGGACATGCTCCGTGTATAACTTTGAGGCGAGCATTTATCCTTGCCAATCATTTGTAATATTGAAGAGGATGCTAGTTTGGAAATATCCTATGTTTTCTCCGAGGGGCTAATGCCGTTCGTGAAATCACTCGATAGAAAGGCATTTTCACTGGCTGATCTTATTTATGTGCGATTCCAAAATGGTAATTCGTTTCAAACACGAGACGCTGTCGCTTTCTTGGCACTTGGTGCAAGTCTTGGGGATGTTCGCATCCCAGTATTTCACGCCATTACGGCTCACGTATAATCCCCTGGAACAAATCTGTTTAAAAGCTGGAGGCTCTTATGAACCAAGTGATTTCAGTTTTTTTAGACTATGTAACCCCAGTTTCTATTTAAAATGTTTAAATTTTAATGTTGGCTTTCAAACAAAGGAAAGCTATTGTTGTAGTCAAATTAGTCGCACTGAGAGTGAATAAGGTGCCAGCTACCAATATTTCAAAAAAGGTATTGGCATCTCTGTGATAGATCAAAATTATTCTTGGGAATTGTTTCTGCAGCTATTTAAAGCAGAGAATATCAATTTAAATTGTCTAAAAATCCGTAATATAAAGAATAATTTTAGTTTTCGGGAGGTCTATTTGGCTTGGAAAACGGAATAGAGTTTAATTTGCTTTCGTTTTCATG
>NC_046660.1:99108011-99132579 GCF_010883055.1 Belonocnema kinseyi | reverse complement strand
GCGAGGGCGCATACTTTGAATAAAATATTTGTTATCATTCTCTTGAAATAAATGTGTTTTTTTCTTGAAAAAATACCTGTTTCATATGTATACACCTGGTAGTGCCGACAGGTTGGGTGTTATACAGTCATGATTCAGATTTTTACAGAAGTAACACTCATATTTTCGTCTAAGTGACGTCACACTGAGTACTTATTCGATTCGTTAGGGTAGTAAAAAAATGGTTAGCGACGTCGAGCCTCGACGCTCAAATCGTTGCCAAGGGGGCGGACAGCAACGCTTCTTCTCTTTTCCGCAAGGCATTCTAATTTCGGGCGAGATTTCTGATCCAGAAAGGAATTTGCTGAGTGGATGCAACTTGAAGTAAAGGTCTTACATTGTTCTCCAAACATTGTTCGTTCTTAGAAGCATTTTGCGTCCTGAAAAATATCGATTCTTCAGAATTAAATTAAATGAAATTTCATCGAAAGGAAAGCAGTTTTATAAAAATTTGTGGATTTTGTTCAATTCAATATTTTTGATATTTTTAATGTGTGAAAAGACTGACTAAAAAGCATGTGCGGAACAATGACGTCGGAATAAGTTGATGACGCTGACAAGTGACGAAGCACTTCCGTCATAAACTAGTAGTTACTATGTAATGTACTAGATTTGTACCTCGTTCGAAATTTCTGTCGAAAACACTTGCTTGTGGAGATAACGCCAGCCGCAATGCCGATATATCTACTGCTACCAGCCGATCCGAAAATAAAGCTCAACCGTCATATCGACCACTGCACATTTTCTCAGCTTGCACGAATCACGTAGTAGTTTGAATATGACGTCAAGAGCAATTGCACGTGGTGATTGTTTTGTTAATACAAACATAATAATAAATTTGTAGCACTTTCATAAATAATCTCCGAAAAAAAAGTAATTTGAATATATTTTCGAGTACAAGAACAGGAGATTTTTCCGGATAATCATGATTATTAAAGTATGTTTAGGGTTTTTGATTTCTAACCAATCTGCGCAAAAATAAATTAGCTGTACAGAGACGAAACATGAGTTTATTGTATCACTGGATTCGATCAAGAAAGATGCATTTATCAGAATGTTTTTTTATTCGCATTGGTAATATTGTTAAACCTAACTGTTTCATCTTTTGCATGAAAGTCGCCGAGTCTACGGAAATAAATTCAATGCAAAAACCCAGCATCCACAAAAGTCTACATTATTTAGGAAAACGAACCCGCATTTAAAATTTAAAGAGGCATAACGATATATTCCGAAAATCTCACAATAACTGTTGTTGAAAACGTGATTGGCATTTAATTATTTGAAGCATGTGCTTTTTAATATTCTTGCGCGGTTAGATCACAACTTTAAAATGATCTATCTTACATGTTTTAAATGTCTAGGTTGTGTTGTTTTTTCACTTTCGATTATGTTAGTGTTTTTCTTCGGAAATTAGTATTTTAATTAAAAAAACTTTTATTTCAATGACGATTCACATCATAAGATTTCAAACAATATTTTTAATCAAAGATGCAATGGTTTGATTGTCTATATATTATAGAAAAATACACATCCACACACACACACACATACATATAAATATATATATATATATATATATATCTTTACTTTGTAAAGTTGACACATCAATTCACATCAGTTATCCAAACTATTGTATTTTCTTTTATATGATTTTAAATAATAGATACTATATATGGACTACACAAATCATGTGTTAATATTAATTTTATTTTTACAATCTCATCACAGAAGGTATTCTATTTGTGTAGTTTCAGAAAATTAATCTATTAGATTGGCCTTCTTTGGTACTCTCGCTCAATGATGAAAACATTAGAGAGCAATTTTGTACCTACAGCTATTCGCAGTACTTGAAACTCATACGATTTATCCTTACGACTTTTTTCGATAAAACGAAAATGAACAGAGTTGTAGCATTTTAAAAATAAAAAAAATAAACGAAAATGAACACTGTAAGCCAAACAACGCACGATATGAAAAAGACAAGAGAACAAAACCCTTGCTTTTGGAAAGTCTACAAGATTATCATAACAACTTTTTGATTTTTTGTGGAAAATAAAAAAATCAAATATGGTCGTTAAAAAAATAACGAAAAATAAAAAATTCAATTTTGCTGTTAAAACATACAAGATAGGAAAAAAATGATTCTACAAAAATTATGCATTCAAAAAATATTTGGAAATTTGCAATGCATCACTTTTTTATAGACCACGTAGTTTTTGTTTTATTTGTAAAAAACATCATTAAAAATAAAAAATTAAACTCTTGGATAAAGGAAACAAGCTACGGAAAAAATTAGACAAAGGAGTTTCACCCAAAAAGAGCTACAAATTTGTTATGAATGATTCTTTGATGAAACGCGTAGTTTTAGTTTTAATCATAAAATATAAAATACAATTTGTGTACAAACGCCACAAGTAGGAGCAAAAGGAGCTACGCGGGGTGAGCGTTAGTCGCTCAGGCGTGAACAAACAAAAGCGTTTTCTACGAAACGGCACTGTATCTGAGTAATTCTCCATCTCCTCCAGCTCCAGAACCGGCACAGTCTCAGAGTTGGATTGTTTTAATTTTTTTGAAAAAACGCGTGGTTTTTGTTTAAATAAAAAAAAAAAATTTGTTGAAAAATTACACGAGGTACGAAAAAAAAAAATAAAAAACAGTTTTTACATTCTCATCTTAATGAGAAGGTATTGGTTTTATGTAAAATTTCATTTTGTCGGTTTTCATCAAATCTCCATGTTTTGAGACCCACTGACTTAGAAAAAACGATTTTTACGAAGGTGTTTGTCTGTCTGTAGTCTGTATTCTGTAGGCTCGTAAACCAGCTATTTTAGATAAACATTCAAAAAGTGAGCGCGCTTTCAAAATTTTTGAAATCACATTTTTTCAAGATTTCAAAATTCTATGAACCGTTATTCATAGTACTTGAAAACCCAAAAAATTTATTCTAATTACTTTTTTCTATAAAAAGAAAATTATCAGAGTTAGAGCATTTTCAAAATCCAAAAAAACAAACTAAAATGAACATTTCATGCCAAACAACGCATGGTATGAAAGAAAATCAATAGAAGAAAAATGTTCATTTTTGAAATACCTACAAGATGATCATAACAACTTTTTTAATTTGGTCGAAAAGTTGAAAATTTGATGTTACCAAAAATGTTTGAAACCACATTTTTCAAGATTTCAAAATTCCATGTACGATCATTAATAGTACTCAGAAATTCAAGCAATTTATCCTTATGAAGTTTTTGTATAAAAAGAAAATCATCAGAGTTAGAGCATTTTCAACAAAAAAAAAAAACAAACTAAGATGAACATTTTAAGCCAACAACGAATGATATAAAAAAACGTCAAGAGAAGAAAAATGTTCATTTTTAAAAGCCCTATAAGCTGATAATAACAACTATTTTAATTTGGTCGAAAAGTTGAAAATTCAAAATTTGATCATACCTAAAATTTTTGAAACCACAGTTTTTCAAGATTTCAAAATTGTATGTGCGTTTGTTCATTGTACTCAGAAATTCAAACAATTTATCCCCATGACTTTTTTCTGTAAAAAGAAAATTATCAGAGTTAGAGCATTTTCAAAATCCAAAAAAAACAAACTAAATTGAACATTTTAAGCCAAATAACGCATGATATGATAAAAATTCAGTGGGACGATGGTCGTGGGGGCTAAAGCGTAGGCTTTGGACCCACTCCTTCGGCTTGCGGGTTCGATTCCCGCCTCGCACTCTGGAAGAGTCTCGGTGGCCCATGCGGTGAACACTAGCCTAGCAAGGGAGTTGTTCATCTCCGGAGAGTCGTGGGACCGGTACCTCTAGAGAAAAAGGTTTTCTCTAAGTACTTAAGGCTGTTGCTCTTGGTGGTTCGGAACCCACCTTAAACTGTAGGTCCCCCTTCCACCACCAAGTAAGTGTGTGGAGGGTGTGTAAAGGAATAAAGAAGGTGTAAGAAAAATGCAAACCCTTAGGGGACACATTAGAAGCTTCCACTGTGTGATAAAAATTCAAGAGAAGAAAAATGTTGATTATTGAAAGACCTACAAGATTATCATAACAGCTTTTCTAATTTGGTCGAAAAGTTGAACATTTCAAATTTGATCTTACCAGAAATAATGAAAAATCCAAAAATTCCATTTTTTGGTCAAACTATGCAAGATAAGCAAAAAATGAATTAACTAAAATTGCGCGACCTGGAAAGACCTACAAATTTGTAATGAATCACATTTCGATAGGACGCGTAGCTTTTGATTATAGTCGTAAAACACAACATTAAAACTTTAAAAGTTTAAAAATGTTGGACTAACGAATCAAGCTACGAAAAAAATTAGACAAAACTTGTTTATCCAAAAAAGAGCTATAATTTTTGATAGGACACGTAGTTTTTGCTTTAGTCATAGGAAATAACATTAAAAATAAAACTATGAAATTTTTTGGAAAAAACTACATAAATACTAATTAAAATTAACAGACAAAAGTTATTCGCCTAAAAACATCTATAAATTTATTATTAACCATTTTTTGAAAGGACTTTCAATCGTAAAAAATAAGATTGAAAAAAAAAAAAATTAAATTTTTGGAAAAAGGACAGAAAACGCGAAAGAGGACATAGGACCCTATATATATGCAGATGCGCAGTCGTTTTTATTCAATCGTAAAAAACAAGATCAAAAATAAAAAAAATGATAAAAACAAGGAAACAAGAGTTAGTATGATTCAATTTTTAATGCATATTATGAATTGTAATGATATACATTTATTGAAATGATACATTTTTCAGCGCAGCTTAGAATACAATTTAAAGCAAAATAAGAAAAAAATGCAAAAATAATCATGATAATACAATTTGCTCTTTATTTTGCAATTCTTTAATAAGCAATCCCAGGCAGAGTTACATAAAAAATGTATTATATTTGATATAAAAGTGTTGTGTATAGTGTCGAAAAGTTGGCATGTTGAAAAGAATCGAGTGCGAAGCACGAGCTACGTGATGAGAATGTGTTCGTTAAAGTCGAAAGAGCTTTAATAAAAGAGAGTTCAAAATCACAAAATTACAGTTGTCGGTCTGTTGACCTTTGATTTCAAAAGGTCTGTGTACGAATACGGGAGAAATGCAAAGACCGAGCGCGAAGTGCGATTGCTATCAGTCGCGTTCCGTAGGTGAGCTCAAATTCTTGAGCTAAGCTGTTTTAACGAAAGACAATCACAAAATTACAGTGGGGGATGTTTTGAGTCTTAATTTTGAAAGGTTTGCGCAAGAATGTGCGAAAATATAAAGACCGAGCGTGTAGCGCGAGGTAAATATATAATCGAGCGTGAAGCGCAAGATAAATGTACAATCGAGCGCGAAGCGCGAGAACCAACAGTCGTGCGCCCTAGGCGCGCTCAAACTTGCGAACCGCGCGTGCAGCGCTCCAGGAAAATGTGCCCGCATAGCGGGCACATTTTTTTAGTTAAAACTGAGACGTTTTATATAGATAGTTTTATATAGAAGTGTTGAATATCCTGTAGAGAAGTTCACGTTTTGGGCAAAGTCGAGTGCGAAGAACGAGACACGTAATGAGAATGTGTTCGTTAGAGCCGAAGGCGCTTTAACAAAAAATAATTCCTAATCACCAAATTACGCGTAGCGCAACATGAATATATTATCGAGCGCAAAGCGCGTGAAGCAACAATCGCGCGCCCTAGACGCGCTTAAACTTGCAAGCACGCAGCGCTCAATTAGAATGTGTCCGCGCAAGGGGCAGATTTTTAAATTAAAATTTGTGTGAGAAAAAAATAATCCTGGACGGATTTCCGTCTGATAAAATTGAATATTATACATACACACCTTTTTCGTTAAAAAGACTAAGTGGGACGTAAAGAAGAAGAAAATAGTTAAAATGGTATAATGACATTAAATAAATTGTATAATGTATTAATACTGATATGAAAACGCCAGACATTCTCTGTTTTCTCCAATAAGGGCGGCACTTCTCTATGACTTTTATTTTAAATGATCTAAAAGTGTACTGAGGATATTTGAAAGGAAACAAAGTTCCTTCAGTTAAAAAGGGCTCTCACAAAAAAGCTTTAATTTTGTTAAAAAACGTATTTGGAAAAGGCCGGAAACAGAATAATTATAGTGTGGTATTTATGGGTCCTTTGGTAAAGAGGGATGGATGTTGGGAATATGTTCAAAAGTTTGGGCATTAAAACAAAGCTAACGTTCGATGTTCTGATCAGAATGAAACGAAAATGACATCAGAATTATCGTAACTATATCTATTTTTGAGGTAGGGTGGATTAGCCGGAAAGTAGCACTTGGTAGCAGCACTAACATTAACTGTGGTCCTGGTCACTTCGTTAATTGAGACGTCAGAGGCATCGACCAAAAAGCAAAGCGGAAACACGAAGGGGCTCATTAGAAGCCACCGCGTGATTGGTTGCTTGTCGGCGATGTTGCACTGAGCAGCCCAGTCCTCGATTAACGACGCGAGTCGCAATTTTGCGAGAGCTTATTCGTGAACGACACGCGACTCTGATCAAGAGTTGCCTCATCGATTTTCAACATCTAACTGATGCAACGGTCGCTGTCCACGGAGAAAATCAATCTTGGAAAGATTACTCAAAAGTTACATACGAGGACATAGACATTATTGCAGGCGTGTATCCAGAGAAGTGACTATGGGGGCGGTTGAAAATAATATATATTAGTTTCTAGAAACGAAAACGCTCGACGAGCGTTTCAATCGACGGTAATCCGTTGTGGGTGTCTCGATTCTGCCAGAACGCATTCTGAGCGTTTGGAAAGAGCCACAATGCGTCTAACATATACAGCATTAAATTGAGCGACTGTTGTGTATGTAATTTTTAACATTTAATATTATTTTGTACTAGCAATCGTGTTTTGCTCGCTACGCGTTCAATAAGTTTCTTATTAGTAATCAAATTATCAATATAAATATTTCAGGATGACCTGTGAAAACAAAGACAAGTTTCTGGTTATTTCGTGATTATAAAACATTTTTCCATGTCATATTATTAAAACATCATACCTGAAAAATGTTTGCAATTTAAATATTGTATACTTAACAACGAAACCGATTGAGATAATTCTAAATTCAAAGTATACAAAATTAAAATTAATTAGATTTTATAAGAAAAATCCTCATTTTATTGACTTTTCCTGACAATTTATTCAAAGTTGTACAATAATGTCGCAGTTTGTATGTATGTTTTTTTGAACCAATTATAGATGTGGTTGGATAAAAATAGCAAAATTTAAGAAATATTAATCAAACGTTCTGAATATTATTACGAATATTAATTTTTCTAAAATAAATATGACCTGTATCATGCAGAAGTGTACTGAAACCTTAAATTAAAAACCTCTAATTTACGATATTCCTAGAACTGATGACCCCGCAGTTTCGTGGTAAGAGAGGAAACGCGGGGCCAACAGAGGCTTGCGCAGCAGCGTAGAGACAAAGGGGACAGTGCTCGGGTACTGACACGCGTCTAGTGCGTAATATTATGTATTCCAATTGAAAATGGTTCACATGGCTCTGCCTGAAACCGTTATTCATTCCAAGTTAACGTGTATGTTGAAATTAAATAATAATTCATTATTCTAACTTACCATTTTTTATATTCTCATGCATCAGAGTGTAATGTAATCGTCCAAATTTTCGATCTCTGATTTTTAACGGAACTTTACGTTTCGGCACTCACAGCGTTGGAAAATCATAACATTTTGTCGGTGTCTCTATATGTGTATGTCTGTCTGTCTGCATGTCTGTCTGTCTGTATGTATGGTTACCTAAATGTTGTAGCCACGCTAACTTTCGAAGGATCTGTTCAATTAAGTCAGCGTTTGATACACTTCTTAACGTTCCCAAAATAAAGATTAAGCTCGTTAAGTAGATGTTATCAACCAAAATCAAAAAATTTAGAGCATTTTCAAAATTTGGATTTTTTTCAAATTATAGAGATTTTTGTCAAAGTTTCTAATATATGGGTAGAAGAATTGCAAATTGTTCAAATAAAATTTTAAATTTTGATCAAAATTAGAAAAGTTATATACTTTTGAAAATTTTGAATATGTTCAGAAAAATAGAAAAAAAATTAATTTTTCTTAAAAATTAGGAAATTTAGTTTAAATTCTTCACTAGATATGAAATTTATTTATAAACTATCTCCGTTAAATTTTTCGATCAGCTAAAAATTCAAAAAGTTAGAACTTTTTCAAAAGTTGAGAACATTTTTTTTATGAGTTTTAGAAATGTTTGTCAAATTTTCTGATACACAACAAAAAGACTTGCAAATCACCCGAATGACATTTTTAAATTTGGTAAAAATTAAAAATGGTTAATGTGCCCGCGCAACAGTCATATTTTTATAATATTTATGTTTAAAAAATTCGAAGGATGACGAGTATTTGATGATGAGGTGAAGACATAGAGTTTTTAATTTAAATTTTTAAATTGAACTTTTATAGAAAAATTTAAGTTTCGAGTAATTAATAAATATTTGAAGTAAACATCTTTCTACACAGTCGCGCATTTTTAAATTGTGAATAACGATTTTTTTAAATTCATCATTTTAATAATAACTTTTAGTAATATCTCGAAAATCAGTTATAAAGCATTTCCATTCAATTGTAACAACTTTATGTTATTTCAAGTCAAAGATGTTGTCAAAACTGACGCATGCTATAGTATATGCTATACATGAAACTGTCAAATAGATAGGGCTGAAAAAGACGCAAGGAAAAAAACACGCGAAAAACGAGCGGAAACATAAAATCTTCAATGTGAACCACTCGTTCCGTTCCGGAACATAACACTAAGTCATGTGAGGTTCGCCACTTGGGTACATTAGTATCCAAGATCTTTTGTTTCAGGCGTCATTCACTCTACTGATACTCTTTTTCTTTACTATTTGTCGCCATACTTTTCCATGCATTTTTTCGTACAGGCTCTCGTATTTCTGTGACTTCTTATGTCTCTTCTAACTAGGGTCTCATTCACAGATTCTAACCATTCTTTCCGCGGTCTACCTCTGGACACACTG
Source organism: Belonocnema kinseyi (assembly GCF_010883055.1). Taxonomy (NCBI): domain Eukaryota; kingdom Metazoa; phylum Arthropoda; class Insecta; order Hymenoptera; family Cynipidae; genus Belonocnema; species Belonocnema kinseyi. Next base: position 99,123,484 of record NC_046660.1, on the reverse strand, counting down.
CCATTTAATTTACCTTGATACTCTCGTTTCGTTAGTCATTCATCTTTCATTCTCTCAACATGTCCGAATAACCTTAACCGATTTCTTTCCCGTGTGTCAACAAGTGTCTCTTCTGCAACACATTCTTTTGAGGACTATCTTATTACTCACTTTATCCATCAGTGTTTTCCCGCATATGATGCGCAGGAATCTCAAGTTAATCGCGTTAATTTTACATTTATCCTTTTCTTGGTACCCAGGTAGAAATACACCACCGGCCCAGTACTGGTCTAGTAAAGCCTGCCGGAGTTCCAGTACTGGCTGGCTGTACTGGGCCAGTACTGGTTGGCTGTACTGGGTCAGTACTGGTTGGCTGTACTGGGCCAGTACTGGGCCAGTACTGGCTTGTAATGCTTGGCGGTACTGGCGTTCCAGCACTGGCGTAGTACTGACTGCCAGTACTGGGAAAGTACTGGCAAACCGCTGGCGTACGAAAATGCCGGAGTTAATTTTAAAAATAATAAAAAATTATTTAATTGTTTTAAAGACCATCCATTCATCATCATACGACTGCATATCGTCCGAATATTATTTATAATTACAAAAATATAATTTTCAAACTATTTGTTTAATGTTAACACCTATTATTTCTATAATTAAAAGATATAACAAAAAAGGTATTCGAAAAAGAAATAATAATTGACTGCGAGTATTTTGTCAATACATGTTCATGGCACTGCTTAGAATGAATACATATATTACATTTTTAAACATTATATTACAAATAAAATTTCTAACGCTAAGAGGGATCCGAATCTATATATCTATACCTAAATCTATCGCCTAGCAGTCGGGAGTGCTAACCACTGCGCTAAACCAACATGTTAAAATTTGGTGAAAAAGCCATCCACATAAGCTGCAGTTCAGAAAAGTTAAAGTACCAAAGTTTGAGCTCGCTTTTTCTAATTATTTGTTATTATATGACGTTATGTAAATGTAAAATACTCGAACTCCTAACAGGAATATCAATAAAATAATTATTAAATAAATAATTTAAATCGACTACAATTTTTCTTCGTGTAATATTTTACTTTTTTGCGTTTTAGACCATTTTAAAAGTTCTGATAATAACATTAAATGAGCATTTAAAAATTGTATCAACGGAACTTAAAAATTTTACCACGCTGCGCAACAATTTTTTTAAAAACAATTTTTTTTAAACCTTCGAGTAACGTTTGGCTTTTTAGGTGTTTTAGACTATTCTACAATGATTAAGGCATACATTCAATGTAATTTTTTCTGAACATTAAAAATTTTTCATGGAGGTGGAACTTAAAATATTTTCCTTAAAAAAAGTAATAGAAAAAAAATGTTTTCACCTTAATTGTATAGTCAATTTCTCGATTTTTCAAAACACCCTAACAACATTTGTAGACGTGTTTTTTTTTAAGTCTATTTGTGCACTACTGGCATAGTGCCGCCTCAGTCGTGCAGCCAACGTTCTGCCAGTACTGGGCGAACCACCGGCTGTCTGTGCTGGTGGGCAGTACTTGTTCTGCCCAGAAAATCGTCTTTCATGTTTAAAGTCTCTTGATTGAGAAAAGTATTGTAAGAACCAGGTTTTTCATATTTACAATAAAGCTTAATTTATATAAAATGTTCTCATTAATCACTCAAGCTATTTGGTTGAAACATATATTCTTTAGCAAGCATAAAGTTCTAAAATTAAGTTCATTTTGGGCCTGCAACTGTGGAATTATTAGACATTCCTCAAAAACAATAATTGATTTTAAATAAGACTACCTTATTATTACTATTTTGCATAATATTTTGTATAAAATTCTAGGCTATCCTCCATATTAATCGATCTTCATAGAAAATGAAAGGATCTTTTGAAATGGTGAGGCTAAAATTAAATAAATCGTTATAACAATAATTTTTAAATATGTTTACCTATTCCGTACTTATTTTTACAAGACTTTTGTAATTCTTATTAATCGCCATGGCCGAATGTCACGTCATCCGTTTTCTTGGTAGGAGCTATTTCTGTTGAAAATGCTTGTCCATCATAAATACGTTCTTTTATCTCTTAGTGTTATGTTTTCATACTCAGGGTTCAGCCTAGTTAAAAAAAGTGTTTGGCAATCGCCGTTATCATTTTTTAAAATATTTTTGAAAATATTGTTATTATAGGTGCCTCAAAGCAACGAGTGGTTGACATTTGTTTCGGAAGCAGCTAAATTTACTCTAATACTTGCGCAGCGCGAATAAAATTTCAAATTACATCTGATTCTTTGGAAAATTAGACGATTTTTTGAATTTCTTGATCAAAGAAGACTTGATTTGATTGATTTATTTAGACATCCTCAAGGGAGAGTTTAAATACGGGATACTACAATTCTGATTGGCGCCGCTCTACCTGGAACTAACTGATATTTTATTGAATTTCATTGGCTTGAGTTGGCGCGATTTTCAAATCACAAGTTTAATTGCTAGAGGATTTCATGTAAAATAGTAACAACACCGACCATACAAAGATTGTAAATTCTTGGCAAAGAAATAATATTAATTTAAAAAAAATATTTGTAAAATTTCATGTACAAATAAACAATAAAAAAATTCGCATTTCAAACTTTTAACGCCTCATGAAAGTATCAAGGTTCCAGTACCTAGGTAGTAGTAACCTAGTTTATTTAAAAAACAAAATATGCCATGATGAAACCGACACCGCGGTATCCTAAATTGCCAATTAATATAATTTTGCTGATTATTAACTTTGATCGTTCCAGCTGAATTTATTAGATTGACTAAATGTACCATTGTTTGTTTTAACCGTTTTAAATCAATATTCATTCATTAAACAGTTAATTGGTTAAAACGCACAGCGCTAATTCTATGAAAGAGGATCCACCTATTTCTGATTTCCTTCCACAAAAGCATCGTCTGGTGAAGACTCTATGGATGTTTCATTTCTAAGCAAAAGCAAGTGGATCCTCAATGTTAAATTTGCCATATAGATAAAAATGTAGAGATGAGGAGCGGTCTTGTCACGGCTAACGCATTTTGCGATTAATAATCCAAATTTGCTGGTGATCTAAGTCACAAGCACAACGAAGTAAAGCAACTAAGCAAGTTCTACTGACGATTACTAATGTAACTTTCTCGCTCGAGAGAACTGGACGATTCGTTTGCTGACAAACGGACAGATTGCAAAGGCGTCATTAACACGGACAGGTTGGTTTTGAGAGCATCAGACTCAGATTCGAAGCTTATAATTCTAACAGGAAGCTAACATTCGCTTTTCATGCAGTTATATCGTCGCCGGCGTTTCTTTGGCTTTTCGGTCCAAATCGAAACACGAAGTAACTGACTCCATGTATTGAGTCCTAGGCAACTCAGTCTCATGTTAATGGTATAAGGAAGCCAATGCGATGTAATGCAAAACATAACATATTACTCGCAGCTGTCCTCGAGGATCGAAACATATCAGCTAACCTTTACGGGCGATGAGTTCTAAATTTTCCAACCAATCAGATGACTCGTTAGTCACGAGTACAGAACCTATAATCTATCTTCATTCAAGCTCGATGACAGATTTCGTTTTTAAAGTGTAACATTAGCTTTTCCACCAGGAAAATTGTTTATAAGAGGTGCAACGATTGCATGTCTGGGAGATAGAAAAAAGAAGATTAAACACTTTTGTTGAAACTGAAATTAGAACGCTTTGTAAAATATTTTGATATTGTGTACATCAATGGAAACATCGAGCCCAAGAGCAAAAACGCTCGTTTGAACTGGAATTCATGTAATATCGTACCTAGTCAGAGGTCATGTAGTAAGGAACTTTCAGAATTTTGAATAAAAAGTTTGTGAATTTTGACTTAGAACTAGAAAATTTTAGGGTATAAGATCCAATGTTTCCATCTTTAATTACTTTTGATGCTCATTTTAAATTACATTTGATTTATTCTTTATACTATTTTCACATTTTTTTGGTATAGGGATTATTAAGTTTTGCGTTCAAACACTTACATATATTTAGGATATTTTTATTTATTTATAATGTTGCTGACTACCAACTTTCAAGTTATATTCACTGAGAAATGTTTTGTTTGATTCATAATTTAGTAGACACTAGAAAGAATTTGGTTAGTTCAATTAATCATATGATTATTTTTTTTGTTTATTCCTTAATTTTTTTATTTGAAAATTTCTTGAATTAACGAAGCTGTCATTTAATTCATAAAATATTCCTTAAAAATTTAATATAACGATTTGGTTCAACCAAAACACGTTTTCTTTATGTGATCAAAGATACAATATGTAGATTTAATTTTTTTTCATAACATTAATGATTAAATTCGAATTGTCATGAAGAGATTCGATCAGAAGGTGCATATCTTTGACACATTCTTGTTTGAAATTTGTTTGTCTCTAGAGGTGTGATAAAAATCGAAACTGGAAACACGACTCAGTTCATTCTAGCTTTTAAGAGTTAGATTCGAGGCTGAATATGCCATTTTTTTTAAAATTGTTAATATTTCTAGGGCAGAAAATTAAGCCTTTTTTGTATTTTTGCTTATATAAAAATTTTGGACAAAACCTTAGTTACCATAAATGAAATGTTTAGGCTCAACGAAATTATTTGTGCTACTCTCACCAAATTTTGGTGAAACTAGCCGCCTATCCGAGTGCCCTTGGGCTCACCTAAAATATTTTTTACACTCTAAATATGAATCAGTGGAAAACTCACTTATTCAAATAGTAATAAGACATTTCACTGATTAATTAGTGATTTCGCACTTATTTACTAAACAGTTCAGTAACACCAGAGTAAATCATGTGAAGCATAACTTCTACATTTTTAAGTTAAGAGTTGTCGTTACCCTTTTACTTAAGTAGCAAGAAGAATTCGTTAATGAAGTACATTTATTAATTTTCGGGCTGTAAGTCTGCTAAATTAACTGCGGGATAAATATATTCTAACTCGTATAGGAAGCACTTACTTAACGGGTTTGAACATGACAGTCCAATCTTGAAATTAATGTAATATGTTAGTTTGTTTGTCACTTAAAAGCATCGGAACTTTTCACCTTTATTAATATTTGATCATATTTATGTGTTCTAAGTTTTTACTATGATCCTTTGATTAAATGTACTAAAATATTATTTTATTATGATTGCTAAATTTAAATGGTGCAGTGCTATATAAATTTTTAAGTCCATTTTGGATAAATGATTTTTAGGACAACTGAATCATTATTAACAATTTTTAATATTGGCAGAAATTGGAGTTCAATTTTCACTTTAAAGAGAATTTGGCGAGGATGTATATCGCAGAAAGAGTTTAAGAATATTACTTCAGATACCCATGTGGAAATAGCCCGGGTTAGCCCTGGTACAAAAAGGTTTCTGGTCAGGAACTGACCCCAGTCGCGGGCTCGCTGGGCTCTGATCTGAAAAATCTTATGATCAAATGCTCAGACGGTAGCTGGCCGGGCGCTGATTGGCAATAATAAAATTGTTAATCTTTGTTTATAACTTAATTACTTTTCCTGATTTCATTAAGAAATGGTTGTCTATACCCGCATGGATGTTCCACGCGCGGAAATATATTGGATGAATTTCTTTTTGACACTACAAATTTCAAGGTTTCATAAGTTCAGACTTGCAAACCATGCATTTTGTGACAAAAGTTCGATGACACTTTTTTGAAATTCGAACTGTTTTTTTTTTAAAGACAACAATTCAAAGTTCCATCTTTATGAAAAATTGCAAATGTTCAGAAAAAATTTACATTAAATATCAATCTTAAACGTTGTAAAATAGTATAAAACACCTAAAAACCAAACTTTACACGAAAGCTAAAAAAATTTTATTATTAAGAAATTTTGAACATTCATGATTACATTTCTGAGTTCCCTCGTTGAAAATGTTAAACGTTCATAAAAAATTACATTTCCTGTCATTGTAAAAAGTTGTAAAATAGTCTACGATGGAAAAAAACAAAATATCACGCGAAGTAAAATTGTAATCGATTTAAATTATTTATTTAAAAAGTATTTAATTGATATTCCTGTTAAAAGTTCGCGTATTTTATATTTACATAACGCCAAATAATAATAAATAATTAAAAAAAGAGAACTTCAAATTTCGCACTTTAACTTTTCTGAACTGTAGCTTGTGAAGATGGCTTTTTCAACGAGTTTCAACTTGTCGGTTTAGTGCAGCGGTTAGCACTCCCGACTGCTAGGCGTTAGATTTAGGTAAAGATATGCAGGTTCGATACCCCGAATGCTCCTATTCTGCAGTAAAAAAGAATCAAATTGATTCCCTAATTCAGTGACTGTTGCTCTTCATACAATTGAAACCCGAATCATTTGAATCTAGTAAAGCACTAATTGATCTTGTCCGGGTTACGTTCGGGCTCCGCGGCCAGCTCCCGACCATACTCCATGTCCGAAAGCTGGCCAGCGCAGCGTGACGATGCTGGTCGGATGCCGAGCAGAAACCCCGGCCACAGTCCGACTTAAAAGTCGGGCTCCTCGGCCAGCTCCCGGCTTAAAGCTGGTCTCTCCGGCCGTAGAATGGCCAGCCCCCGGCTTAAATTTCCACCCGGGCTGATTGATCGGTTAAACAACTGTTTTTTCAGTAGAAATGACTGATTTTTTAGTCAGACAGCTTGATTAATTAATTCCGACAAATTATTTTAAATTTGAGTGGGTAGAGGGGCCATTGTAGTGGATTTTTCGTTTGTAAATGCGAATGAACTAGAATAAAGTTATGGGTTAAATATAAATACAAACCTACCCCTTTTTTAGCAGTTCCTTTTTTACCCTTCCAAAGAATATAAAGATGAAATATCAGGGTGAGGTGTGGGGGAGGGCAGCGCGTTTGTTAAAGCGACGAGACTGTGAAAATGTATGGGTTGAATACGAACAGTTGGAACACATGGCTACCACCTTCCCAGTAGCAACACGTGTACAAAACAGAAAAAATATCGGTGTGAAATTGATTGGATCTTATTTTGAACAATGCAAATTTCTATTGTGATTTCATTTATTTTCGTGTCTCCAATACGTTTCAACCAAACCCATACAGAGTTCAGCGTAGTTTCTTTGAACAACAAATTTTATAAAGAGTTATCACGTTGTCCAATGGGATCTCCTTTATCTCCCATAGTACCAAAGTTGGTTATGGAAGATGTGAAAAAAGAGCCTTATCAAAATTATCTTCCAAACCGATTCTTTATAAACGTTAAGTTGATGACATATTTACAATTGTACCCAGTAAGAAGATTACAGAACTTGTAAACATATTTAACACATCGATGAATCCGTTCAGTTCACATTTAAAATATATAAAAACAACAAATGACATTTTTTAGATTTAGAGGTACAAAAAGTAAATAATGGAAACCTAATGATAAATTTGTACATAAAACCATCTTGGTCTGGTAGTTACTTGACTTTTGAATCTCATCACCCGTTTAACCAAAAGATCGGTCTAAAAAAAGTTTCAGTCAGTATGTGCATCAAATTAAGTGACATAAAACACAGAAAAGAAAATTAAGTCCAAATAAACTCGACTTACTATTTAACAATTATCCTTTGCTGTTAATAGAGAATGTCGTAAAAGAACGTATTCGGGAAATAAATAATAGTTCCATTGTAGAAAAAAGAAAAATAATTGGATCAAAAATCCATATTGGCGTGTGGAATTTCATATATTGATACGCTCCAATTCTACTGTAAAAAATAGTCAAAATTATCCCCTAATTCAGTGACTGATGCTCTTCATAAAATTGAAACCCGAATCATTTAAATCTAGTAAAGAAACAAATTGGTCTTGTCTGGGCCACGGTCGGGCTCCCTGGCCAGTTCCTGGCCATGCTCCGTGGCCGGACGCTGGCCAGCGCAGCGTGACGATGCTGGTCGGATTCCGACCAGAAACCCCGTTCACAGCCCGACTTAAAGTCGGGCTCCCCGTCCAGCTCTCGACTTGAAGCCGGATTCTTCAGCCGTAGAATGACCAGCCCCCGACTTAAATTTCAACCCGGGTAATCTATTCATTATTATGAAATAATTTTTAACATAGCAAATTTAAAGAACATTTTGACATTATTTCAGTATTTTGAAGACATTGTGACATTTTGAACCTTGTTTCCTAAATTAGCAACTTATGATCTCATTAATTAATACAAATATTAAGCAATAAATATGATCTTAATTAAATAATATAAAAATAGGTCTTAAAAAATGAAATGAAGATTAGAAATCTAAAAAATGAAAACAGTAAAATTTTTTCAATTTAGATCTGCACATTATGCACATTTATTTAATAAAATTGTTCGATGTGATTCCAATAATGTTTAATGGACGCCGTTTAATAATCTATACAAAAAGGATAGTTTCGAGGAACTTTAGCATTTAATATAAAAAAATTGATTCGATAACGGATTTCCGAGGCAGAAATTCATTGAAGTGTGAATTTTCTTGCATATAATTTTAAACAATGAAAATTTTTATTGCGAACTCATTTTTTTTCGTTTCTCATTTTTTTGAAACTTATGTAAATATATAGAATCCGGCATACTTTTGGAGATTGGCGTTTTAACAGTGAAGGAAGCAGATATGTATTTTTTATTGTATAAACGCAAAATTTCTTCTATAATTTCCGATTTTCTGTCTGTAATTTTCCGTTCGTAATATTCAATTTATAATTGTTAGGCCACCGTTGATATAGATAGAACTGCAACTATATGTTTGGTCTATAGAGTTCTGGATTTGTTCAGTTTTAAACGTTGCACGTGTCGTAAACATCAGTGTCAGTGCTCCCTTAAGTCTAAAGGAAGAAAACGCTGTACATGTTCTAAAATTAAAAAAAGTCGTGACCGCAGACCTATATAAGTGTATTCATATTTGCACCTCTGACTATGAATTGACCGTTTATTCTAAATTTTTTTCAAACATTGAACTAGATACAGGCTTGCTGTGATCGTCTTGTGTTTCTCTAACTTTACTGTGTGGGATGTCAGGATATTTATTCATCGATACTATCGCAAAAGTTTGTATTAAAATTAGATATGAGAAGAAAGTGATTTTTGAAGGGTATATGTTTGCTAAAATACATTACATTTCGATAGCTTCGTTAGGATTCTATATTGAGCAGAGAAATAAAGTTAAATCCAGTTGATTTAATATCGTGCTAATGCAGTTAAAGGTAAGTTCTGTATTGGGCGTAGAGTATAATGAAAGATCAACATCTCATTCTCACTACCTAGATTCTCATTCTGATTCAATATAAGCTTCTCTTTCGATTACTTTACTATGCACTAAATTGATTAAATATCAAATCACACCATTAATTTTTTCCTTAAAAAATTAAACTTTTTAAAATGGAATTAGTTCTTTATTCTTTGTATCCATGAATTTTCGCTGCCCAGATGATGTTACCTAGAGACAGTTATACTAAAAAATATTCGATTTAATAGTAGATAAAGAAAACTATTTGATGGAACTATAATTTTTAGTCAAGTAAACAATTCAAAAAATATACTATCGAGAAACATTTGCCAAAAAATTTACTTCATTCACTTGATTTATCGACAAATTTTCCCATTTTAAGTATCAATTTTGACAAAGCAAACATGTCGATAGCTCAGTAACTGATTAATTTGCCAACTTTCGAATCCTCAAGAAATTTGCCTAAAAAAATTAGTTAGAGTTTTGGCCAACAATGATAATACGAACTATGAGAAAGTTCTTTATTATATGCATGGCCGCGGCGATTTTTAGTTGTAACTCTTGTGGAGTTTACGGCAGTTATGGAGAACACTTATCCGTGATCTGATTCTTTGAATTCGAGTGCCACAGTCAGGCTTGTCGATGACCGAAGATAGAAAGCAAATATATTTCAGACCGGCGCGACGGGATTTTGAAGTGCTGTTTATCGTTATTCTGTTTAGTCGTTATTCTGATAACACTCAACAGTATTAAGACTGAGGGATAATGCAATTAAAATTGATAAAAGTATTCAAAAAATGCTATTTTCTGAATTGTAAAACAATTTGCAAAGTTCGTGCGCTTGTTTTACACAACAGTGATTTTTTCATTCGTAATATACCAGTAAAAAATGATGGCTTCCTCAATTTCGTACATGTTATGTGATGGGTGTGTCGTAAATGAATAATCGGCGCCGATGCTGAGGATTGGGATTCGTCTTAATATTTTGAATTTGAAGGCATGTAACATCTGCTTATCCCGTGGACACGCGAGTATCCGGAACGGAAAGCAGTGACGCAGATGACGCAATGCATCCATCGTGTAAACATATTGGTGCTTTAATTATACCCAGCTGCTAAATTTGCTTTCGCGTCTAGCTTCGCGAAAATCCAAATCTACTTTTTTGTTATTTTTAAGGAACTTTTTGTAACACAACAAAATTCTTTATTTGTGCACCAATTTTTGTTGTGTCAGAAAACCATAAAAAGGATAGTGCGACAAATACCAATAAAAAAATTATTTTTTCTCAAAAAAATAGTTTTCTCAGTTGAAAGGCTTTCAAGGGATTAGCATGTTAAAAAAAAAACGATCCAGTGAAAAAAAGTAGGGCTAAGCCGAAACACAGCCCCAACTCCTGTCAAGTAGCCTTTCTGTCCACTATGCCCTTTTTACCCACCTCATGTTAGTTTCCACCTGAAGGGTAGGTAGGAAAATTCTATCGGATTTCCCTTTTTTTCAAGTCAGAAAATTGGTTGAATAGAAACACATTCCTGTCCCATTTCCAATAGCTCTCTTTTTACCCACCCTATGGGTAGAACGGGGTTTTCTATGAAGTAATGTATTTGGTAAAGGAACGAAATTTAAAAAATGTATGATTTGAATAGGAAAATACCCCTAACCCCTTTTCAGAATTTCTTTTGTAACCTACCAAAGTGTAGAAAGGAGCTGGATAGGGAGAGTAGCACGTTTGTCAATGGGGAGAATATTAAAAAAATGTATGGGCTAAATACACTCTAAATTTAAATCAGCGAAAAAATACTGATTAGTAGTGAATTTTGTCTGATTAAAAAAAATCAGATTAGATGACTGACCAATTATTGAAAATTGACTCTTCAAGTCAATCACTTTGACTCATTGATGAAATCAGTCATTTTAATTATCGAATATGTTGCATATTCAACCAAAAAAGTCTATTTTCAATGAAAAGTGGAATTGTTCAGTTCTTTCATTATAATAAATTAATTTTCTGTGAAAAAAAATTCCAACAAAAAAGTTAAATTCTGAACCACAGAGGTGAGTTTTCAACTAAAAAAAAGAATTTCTAATAACTTTATTAAACTTGCAACTAAGTCGTTGAATTTTTAACTAAGACAGATTAAATTCTGAAAAGAGAATGTAAATTTTGACATTTAAAGCAAAAAGTATTTTAATTTTAAATAAAAAATGTTTGATATTTGTATGAACTAAAAAGATTTCTATTTTAATTAAAAAATAATGGAATCGAAATAAAAAAAAGAAGACCTTTGAACCATGAATATTTGTTTTCTACCGATAAGGATGACTTGATCTAATCAGTAAATTTCACCGAACTAATCAGTAAGCAGCAGACAAATCAGATACTGCTGTTAACAGAAGACACTACATAATTTAAAGTGATTATTTGATTCATTAAGGAATATAAACTTCCGTGTGGAAATAGCCCGGGTTAGCCCTGGTACAACAAGGTTTCTGGTCGGGAACTGAGCGGGCTATGTTTGTTTTTTAAGAGCCCAGCCGTGAGCTGGTCGGAGGCTCGCTAGGTAAAAATTATGTCAAAACCGCAGTCGAAGGCTGACTGGGCTCTGATCGGACAATTCTTATGATCGAATGCTCAGACGGTAGTTGGCTGGGCGCTGATTGGCAATAATAAAATTGTTAACCTTTGTTTATAACTTCATTATTTTTCCTGATTTCTTTAAGAAATGGATGCGTATGTCCGCATGGATGTTCCACGCTCGGAAATATATTAGGTGAATATCTTTTTGACACCACAAATTTAAAGGTTTCATAAGTTCAGACCTGCAAACCATGCATTTTGTGACAAAAATTCGATGACATTTTTTTGAAATTCGAACTTTTTTTTTTAAGACAAAAATTGTATATCAATCTTAAATGTTGTAAAATAGCATAAAACACCTAAAAACCAAACCTTACACGAAAGTTAAAAAAATTGTATCATTAAGAAATTTTGAACATTCATGATTAAATTTCTGAGTTCCGTCATTGAAAGTTTTAAACGTTCATAAAAAATTACATTTCCTGTCATTGTAAAAAGTTGCAAAATAGTCTACAACGGAAAAAAACAAAATATCACGAGAAGAAAAATTGTAATCGATTTAAATTATTTATTTAAAAAGTATTTAATTGATATTCCTGTTAAAAGTTCGCGTATTTTATATTTACATAACGCCGCATAACAATAAATAATTCAAAAAAGAGAAGTTCAAATTTGGCACTCTAACTTTTCTGAACTGTAGCTTATGAGGATGGCTTTTTCAACGAGTTTCAACTTGTCGGTGTAGTGCAGCGGTTAGCACTCCCGACTGCTAGGCGTTAGATTTAGGTATAGATGTGCAGGTTCGATACCCCGTAGCGTTAGAAATTTTATTTGTAATATAATGTTTAAAAAAATAATATATGTATTTACTCTAAACAGGATTATTAATATTTAAATTCAAAATACTCGCAATCATTCAATATTTATTTTTTAAACACTTTTTTTGTGTCAACGACTGCGTGAAAATAGTTAATGTTGTCTGTGTGCTGGGCGTGTGGAATTTCATACATTAATATGCTCCAATTCTTCAGTAAAAAAGAATCAAATTGATTCCCTAATTTAGTGACTGTTGCTCTTCATTCAATTGAAACCCGAATCATTTGAATCTAGTAAAGCATTAATTGATCTTGTCCGGGCTACGGTCGGGCTTCCCGGCCAGCTCCCGGCCATGCTTCATGGCCGAAAGCTAGCCAGCGCAACGTGTCGATGCTGGTCGGATTCCGACCAGAAACCCCGGCCACAGCCCGACTTAAAAGTCGGCCTCCCCGGCCGTATAATGGCCAGCCCCCGACTTAAATCTCCACCCGGGCTGACTGACCGGTTAAAACGACTGTTTTTTCAGTAGAAATGACTGATTTTTTACTCAGACAGCTTGATTAATTAATTCCGACAAATTATTTTTTATTTGAGTGGGTAGAGGGGCCATTGTAGTGGATTTTTTGTTTGTAAATGCGAATGAACTAGAATAAAGTTATGTGTTAAATATAAATACAAACCTTCCCCTTTTTTAGCAGCTCCTTTTTTACCCGTCCAAAGAATATAAAGATGAAATATCAGGGTGAGGTGTGGGGGAGGGCAGCGCGTTTGTTAAAGCGACGAGATTGTGAAAAGGTATGGGTTGAATACGAACAGTTGGAACACATGCCTACCACCTTCCCAGTAGCAACACGTGTACAAAACAGAAAAAATATCGGTGTGAAATTGATTGGATCTTATTTTGAACAATGCAAATTCCTATTGTGCTTTCATTTATTTTCGTGTCTCCAATACGTTTCAACCAAACCCATACAGAGTTCAGCGTAGTTTCTTTGAACAACAAATTTTATAAAGAGTTATCACGTTGTCCAATGGGATCTCCTTTATCTCCCATAGTACCAAAGTTGGTTATGGAAGATGTGAAAAAAAGAGCCTTATCAAAATTATCTTCCAAACCGATTCTTTATAAACGTTAAGTTGATGACATATTTACAACTGTACCCAGTAAGAAGATTACAGAACTTGTAAACATATTTAACACATCGATGAATCCGTTCAGTTCACATTTAAAATATAAAAAAACAACAAATGACATTTTTTAGATTTAGAGGTACAAAAAGTAAATAATGGAAACCTAATGACAAATTTGTACATAAAATCATCTTGGTCTGGTAACTTGACTTTTGAATCTCATCACCCGTTTAACCAAAAGATCGGTCTAAAAAAAGCTTTAGTCAGTAGGTGTATCAAATTAAGTGAAACAAAACAAAGAAAAGAAAATTTATAACAAATAAACTCGACTTACCAATAAACAACTATCCTTTGCCATTAATAGAGAATGTCATAAAAGAACGTATTCGGGAAATATATAATAGTTCCATTGTAGAAAAAAGAAAAATAATTGGCTCAAAAATTATAATAAGACAGATCTAAAAGTCACCCTACCATACGTCGTAGGTCTTTCGGAAAGATTGAGGAGATCCTTAAAGAAATTCAATATAAGAGTTTACTTCCAAAATAACCACACTTTAGAAAAATTATTACCTAATAAAAAAGAGTCAGATTAGATAGAAAATTTTTCGAATGTAATTTATTTAATTAAATGCACTGGTTGTAATAAACTATACATTGGTGAAACTGGCAGAAAATTAAAAAGCAGAATTTATGAGCATAAAAGAGATTGCACAATGGGCAATTTAAATACGGGTTTGTCATAACATTCATGCAGACCTAATCCCCTGTTTGATTTTGACGAATCATTGAATCAATTTATATCAACAAATATATGAAAAAATCAATAAATTTAAAAACCGAAATAATGAATATAAATCAAATTTACCAATGCATCATGAATTAACTTCTCATTTTAAGTCTTACTAGTGAATTTAATAATATTTTATTCTCCATCTTTGGCGCGCCTTTTCATAAGAGGTTTATTAAAATTTTTCATAGTCACCTTCTAAAAATAATTGTTGTCCTGCATATCAGTTTGACTTGCATTGTCCATCTGTGAACATAACGGCAGTTATAATGTGACACTTTGAACAATTATTGGAACCTTTACCAAATCTTCGAGGCTTTAATTGTAAAAAAATCATTATTTTGACTATTTTTTTATGAAAAAAAGGAAATTTTTTATAAACACATCAATGTTCTTGACTCAGGTATGACAATAGCTATTTTACTTTTATGTTTGTAGAACTTGTGTTTTAATATTGATATAAATTATGGAACACAAAAAAATTCCTTCCTTTTTTACTTATAGATTGTTTTCTTATCGAAATTTGAAAAAGACCCGCAGTGTTTGTCGAAACGTAGAGAATTTATTCTCTTTTTTAAAAAATAAATATGTTTTTTACATGTTTTTTGGAAGTTTTGTTTGACTTTATGTTGTCGGTAAGACCGACCAGATCAGTGATAATTTGCTCAAATATTTTATGAAAATTTATAACGGTCGAAGAATGAAAAAAAAACAGTTTTGGATCTGCTGTATCTGGAATTTTTTGCATTGTACTTTTAAAGATCGGCGTTTTACAGTGAATTATTGGCCTTTTACGAAATAAAATAAAATAAAATAAAATAAAGTAAAGTAAAGTAAAGCAAAGCAAAGCAAAACAAAGCAAAGCAAAGCAAAGCAAAGCAAAGCAAAGCAAAGCAAAGCAAAGCAAAGCAAAGCAAAGCAAAGCAAAGCAAAGCAA
>NC_046660.1:99103737-99107911 GCF_010883055.1 Belonocnema kinseyi | reverse complement strand
GCAAAGCAAAGCAAAGCAAAGCAAAGCAAAGCAAAGCAAAGCAAAGCAAAGCAAAGCAAAGCAAAGCAAAGCAAAGCAAAGCAAAGCGAAGCGAAGCGAAGCGAAGCGAAGCGAAGCGAAGCGAAGCAAAGCAAAGCAAAGCAAAGCAAAGCAAAGCAAAGCAAAGCAAAGCAAAGCAAAGCAAAGCAAAGCAAAGCAAAGCAAAGCAAAGCAAAGCAAAGCAAAGCAAAGCAAAGCAAAGCAAAGCAAAGCAAAGCAAAGCAAAGCAAAGCAAAGCAAAGCGAAGCGAAGCGAAGCAAAGCAAAGCAAAGCGAAGCGAAGCAAAGCAAAGCAAGGCAAAGCAAAGTAAAGTAAAGTAAAATAAAATAAAACAATTCTAATCTGCAATGGTATTGAAATTGGACAATTATCTATAAGCTTCCATTACAGAAAAACATCTTAAAATAATGCAATGTAATCTGTAGTGTATGTCATATGCAGTTTTCTATTTTCTAATTTTATGATTCAAGTTCTTGTCTTTGATGCACCCTCCTTCCAGATGTTTCCTGTATAATGCTTGTAACTAAATTGTATGTAACTGAAATTAGGATAAAATCTCGAGTAAAATATAGATACGGAATAATTTTGAATAGAGTATAGCTAGCTCTGAGTGCAGTGTGCTGAGTGCTGATACTTATATCTTAAACTTTAGAGTTAACATACGCCATAGGACATTGAAACATCGTAATAATGAACCGACAACGTCTGGCGACGTGATCTGACGACGTGCTCGATGATTTATAAAAGGAAGGCTGCGGCTTAGACGGTTTTACCAACTAAATGGATTCACGGTGTGCATCGCTAATTGATTTTACATGCTGAAAATCGGGTCGTTTGCGCTAACTCGACATCACATTATGTACTATATATTCCCAAGAGTGAAAAACATCATTTATATGAAATTCACGAGTATTCCTCCTTTTTTCTATAAGTAAAAAATATACGATTTACTTTTATCCTGGACGTAATCTTTGAAGTAAGAATAACATTCCAGGCAAAAGAACGTAATATAATGCATATAGTAAAATAAAAATGAAAAAATATAACTCATTTAAAAATAAGCACTGTTCATGAGTTACATGAAACTACTTTTATTTTTATATTTAAAAATTAAGATGCTTACAATCAGTAAGTGTGATTATGTATTATGTGAATTTTAAGCTTTCTAATGTATGTCGTTATTTTATTATAATGAGAGGGCGTTGAAATTGTCTCGTTTGGAGATTTTTGAATGAAAAAATCCGATTTTGCAAAAAGATGATGCATCACTCTTTCCCTGAGGAAGTAACTTTTCTCGTGTCTGTCAACTCGTCTATATTTTTTGGGGAATATACGGGTAAGCGGCCTTGGCCAGAAGACGACACTTCTATATAAATGCTCCCCAAATTGTCCGCTTTGAGATTAAATTTATTCCGTGCACAACGCTAAAACGCTGATAAATATAGATCTTCGCACTTCACACGCATACATCTTTACAGATTCCGTGAAGAGGAGTATTTATGATTCCAAATCAAAAAACATTCATAATTGTGTTCTTTTTGCACCGCCGCCCGCGCCGATGAATTGCTCGAAAAAATTATTCATTATCAGAGAAAAAATATGTATAAAAAACAAAATATAGTAACGAAAAAACAATCACCGAAGAGTCATATAATGCCAATCAGCTTTCGTTTGTACTAATTATAAATTTTGACTGTACATTCAGGATTAAAGAATTCATTTAATACAAATAGCAAATTTAGACTATAAAATTTTAATTATTCGAGATTCTTGCGGATTGCTTTTAGTTTATTGTGTCAATTGAAAGTCAAGAAAAATTACCATATATAATGAAAAATGGGGCATTTACGTTTCTACACCTAAAAAACATGGTTTGGTGAGCCAACTATTTAGTCAGAAAGATATCGTACTACTATTTTATTAGTGGGCACAACAAATCTATTAGCTGCAGTGACTATTCAGATAGTACCAGCAACTAATTAAATGATGGTCCCAACTAATAAAATAGCAGTACCATATGTAACAAACTATATAGTTGGCCCAACCAACCATTTTTTTCAGTGTATGAGAGTTATTTTAGAATGAAATGTATAGTTATAAATCTTATGAATTCCCATAATAATAAATTCTTCTAATATATTTCTAGCCCTTTTTATTTTAGTAACTTGAAACACAAAATACAGAGGAACACAATTGCTTATTTCATTAAAGAGGATAAATTATTCAGATTTAGAGAATATTATTTCTTAATGAAACGTCGCGACAAAAACGATAATATTTTAATGTGAATTAATTCTGCAGTTGCTTGATAATTGATGAAGTCTGCAAAATGTATTCTTCATAATTACCCGCAAATGAAATAGGTGTATTTTCAGGTAGAATAAAGCGGAAACTCGGCAGAGGGGTAAGAGTCGATAGGTTATTACAGAATGACAACGTAGCTAATTTTGTCTTGGCAAGGCACGGAAAGTCCGTTACCGTGCTAAAAATGTGAAAAAATTTTACGCGGCACTATATACCAATAAATAGCAGATGATATTTTTGTTGCAAAAACATTAAAAAATTTATTTCTTTGTGCCCTTTCTCAAGTATTTGAGAATTAAAAAAATTAAACGCTACAAATATTTACACTTTAAAGTGACAGAGCCCGAATAAATAATAATATTTATAGGTAGCTTATTATCTTATTATTTTAGGAAAACTATTTATGCATTAATATAAACTTTGATACCAGTAATCATTTAATGATCTTTTTGAGTCAATAAGTGATAATTACTCAAATAAAATAAGAATGGATTTATATTCAATAATCTTTTTGAGATTCGGTAATTATCTAATCGAAATTCTGACAGGATGGAAGTCATCAGAAAATATTATATTTTGAGTGGGATTTCATGAAAACAGTAAGAACAATGACCTATTTTCTAGAATGAAAAGTCTACAAAATATTGAGAGATATTTTGAAATTGAGCTTCTAGCTCCATCTGTAGTGAACGGAATCGAAGCTCGATGATGAAAGCTCGAAAGCTCCTCTGATAGCTGTGATAGCTGTCGCCCTCTGCAGCGGTTCAAGGAAATCACATGCTAGTAATGATACCACCCCCGCAGTGGAAACATTCAAACTGGTCGACAGCCGCAGAAAAAAAGGTATCAAGCTTTTGGCTTTGATATCTAACTTGAAATTGATTGTTAGATATATTTTTATGAACATTCAAAATGAAATTGTATACAATACATATCTTATCAATTTACCGAAATAAACCGTTGTTGGCAAAGTTATGTGAATTTGAATGTTTTTAATAGAAAATGATTTTTATGAAAAAAAGGTCCTGTTTCGAAATCCATTCGAAAATTTCTAAAAAATTCAAAATGGACGAATTGGCGGCAGTTTTTCTGAAAATATTCAAAGTCAATTTACACATAATGCACACCATTCTTGTTTCTCTTGATTTTTTTTATCTTAGTCCTGGTGCAAAAGGTATTGTTCAGAGATGACCGCTTTAAAGCCCAGTGTGTAATATAAGGATCGAGTATTAGGCGATTTTTTCACCCTCTTTCCCTCCTTGTAACGATGCTGTAACAATCAGGCCATGCCCCCGCCCCCTAATTTTTACTTAAATTTATTGATCTGCTTTTTACATTATTAATACAATACTTTTACTCTACCAAGAAATATTAATGAACGAAATTTATGGCTTTCTATCAGAATAACCCCTGCGGTTCATATTTAGGAAAAAATAATTTTTGATCAACTTAGAATTTCTTGAAATAGCAATAAAAATAATTATAGTTTTTGTATTTGATTAATTGAACACCCATTGACATTTTTGTGTGTATCATCTTTTCTCGTTATGTTAAGAGAAACTTATTGAATATTTCAAACTTTAGATTACGTTTCAAATTTCTAAACTTTAAAACTTTCCACCCCTCCGTGGTGGGCAAAAGTGATATCTAATGTTTTTTTAAATCATGAGATAACCTCATAGGCTACCATAATTACTTTTCAACATACGCCATAAACAGATTTCAACATTATATTTTTTACATTTCGCCTTACCCTCTTATATTATTATATTATTTTGTAAATTTATTAGATTAAGCCCCGTTTGTTTGAGATTTTTAAATATTTTTTATA
>NC_046660.1:99070352-99103637 GCF_010883055.1 Belonocnema kinseyi | reverse complement strand
TTATTCCTTTTTCCGAATTTTTGGTATTCCTAAGTTTTATCATTATGTATTATAACCCATTCTGAAATTTTACCTTTCTTAAATTTTATCCGTTCCGAAAAAAGAACGGGTCCCCTATCAAGTCATAGTTTCAGAGTCTACCAGGTGGAGGTTTTAGTGCGATCTTAGACTCCTTTTATTTTAAAAAAATCTGGTGTGCTTGATTTTTATAAGTCCCCTTGCCTCTCCCAATTCGCGATTTTAGGACTACGTGTTACGTTTACGTAGGGAAGGACAAGGGGACTCACAAAAATCAAGTACCCTAATTTTTTTTATGTAAAAGGAGTCTAAAATCGCACTGTAATCTCCACGTGGTAGACTCTAGAAACTATGACTTGATGGTACCTAGGCTAATAACAGGCGTTAATTACTAATACCTTGGTAATATTGTTATTTAAATCAAAATCGTTGATCCGTAAAACAGTGGTTAAATCATATATTTATTTTAAAATCTGTATGAGGAATGAACAATTATTGTCTGAATGCAAATTGCAGTAGCCAAAAAATCATTGATTTAAAAAAATCTAGTGTTAATTTTGAAGTAACCACTTTTTTATAACAAATTTTCAAAAGATAACTGTTTAAAATAATAAGTAAATATTTTTTAATAGGTTTTTTTCATTGCCTAAGCTAATTCTAAGTATACGTGAATAATTAACAAAACTAGCATACTTAAAAATTGTTTTGCGGAATGCTGGAGCGTAACGCCCGAGTGGGAGCGCCAAGAATCCCTTTACATGCGGCCATGTATCTGATTAAAAATTAATTTCTACATTTTATTGTTTGCAGTTTTTTATAGTAAAAAAAGTCAAGCTTTCTTTTGCGACTAAAATAAAAAAAATCGAAGAACCCTAAATTGCGAAAAAAATGCAAATAAACAATTAATTTATATAAAAAATTAATAAGTTTGTTATTGTTATAAATAATAATATAGGATGAAAGTAGGTTTAAAGCAGTTTCCAAAACCCTCATACAAATTTAAATCGTGTAATTAGAAACTATAAGTTATAAGCTTTTGAAGATACCCGTACAAGCGTTGGGGTGAAAAATTAAACCCTCACAACTTAGGGAGGGGTGACAATCCTGGTCTATAAATTTGTGGATTAGGTACTATTGGATAGGCGAAAATATTCCCAGAATTTGAAGACAATCAAAGAACATGACTTTTAAAGTTGGGGCAGTTGAGAAATAATGCCCCTAAACTTTTGTTTCGGTTGAATTTTTTCGCATCGAAACAAAACAAGATCCAATAGAGTTCACATCGTAACCATTTCTAATGTCGTGAAGTTAATTTTTGTCGCAGGTTAAGATTACTCTGAAATCGCTGTCAAGATTATATTTTGTTCTGTAAACCAGTTTATCAAGCATAACAAACGAAGGAAGGAGAAAAAAAAAGATAATTTTATGTAAAATTCGAATAATATCAAAGTGAAGTGAATTTTTTTGAGTTTATAATTGGCAAAGTGCGATTAAAATGATGACATTAATTGTTTGCTCTGAAGGACACAGCACGACAGTTCGAAATAAACAAGGGTGACACAAATGGCGATTAACACGCACATCAACAAGAGCTCCCACGTCTTAATAATTGTACCATGTGTCGGCTATGATTCTTTGATTATATGTAGTAAGTACATATGCAATAGGATGCCAACAAATGGACCACGGATTCACTATAATATAATTTCTGGATCAATTCAGCGTAAACTCCAACGCAATGAAGTTTACTCTCGCGTTTAAACCTAAATACTATATTACTTCCGTGAGAAATTCTCGTAGCATGCCAGTTCATAAGTCCCGCCAAGGACTGCATCAAGTTCAAGCCAAAAGTAATACCTGGGAATGCTCAACGGAAGCATAAAATCTAATTGAGCAAGAGCAACATAAATTCCTGTAGATCACAGGCATAAAATTCAATTTTCCTCTATACATACATTTTGTTGATATTTATATTTTATTGTCTTTTCGTTTGGCAAAGACCACTGTTTACTTGATCTATGTACAATTTTACATTTATAAAAATCCAATTGAGGAAAATAGCTGCATACTATTAAATACTATTAAATATAATTGGTTATTGAACAGTAGGTTTTTTGAGACTTTTTATATTTTTTCTTTCACTTACGAAAAATGTGTAATATAAGCTGATGTTGCTGTTGAGAATATTATTTACAATTTTATTAAAATATAATTAAATGCGTAAATAATAAAATGCCATTACATCTTTAAATACATGCATCTTTACATTTTCAAATCTAATCAATAAGTCTGTAAATATTAATGACCAAAAGGTCAATCAATATGCCTTTTTGCAGCAAAAAAAATATTTTAGGTTATAGTAGAATTATATTTAAAACATTAAATAAGTTTTCCCCATATAAATAAAGCAAATCATTTTTTTTTATTTTATAAATTGCTATTGATAGATTCTGATATTTCAACAAAGGTTACTTAATAGACGATTCGAAGTGATTTGGAAACGAGAAGAGTTACATTTTTTACAAATCTTTATAGCTTCAACATATAGGTTCAACAATAGGTTAATCGATGCGCCTTGAAAAAGCGAACAAATTCCGTCTTGAGACTCCGAATAGTTTTTCCCATCTCTAGTCGGGCTCTAGTGGGAAAAACTAGTCGGAGCCACATCTAGAACGTAATGCTGAGGCGGCGGGGGCCCTACTAGATTTTCTAGTAGGGTTCTTGTGGGGTCAGCCCACCTATAACCCAATTAAAGAAAAAGGAACCTACTGGACTCCTACATTGTATTGTCACGCTACTGGCAGCCTGCCCCTTTATCCATTTATCGTCATACGACTGCATATCATACGAATATCATTTATAATTTCAAAAATTGACATTACATTCAAACATTTTGGTGAATCTTAACATCCACTACTCCTTTACTCTAACGATATGATAAAAAAAGTATTTAAAAACTCAATATTAATTAAATGCGAGTATTTTGACAATAAATATTAATGGTGCTGTTTAGAGTAAATACATGTATTACATTTTTAAACATTATATCACAAATAAAATTTCTAACGCCACGGGGTATCGAACACCTAACATCTACCTCCAAGCAGTCGAGCGTCTTAACCATTGCGCTAAACCGACGAGTTCAAATTCAATGAAAAAGCCAGCGTCATAACTTACAGTTTGAAAAAGTTAAAACACCAAATTTTAAACACTCTTTTTCTAATCAAATATGTATTATTGTAAGACATTATGAATATGTAAAATATAAAAACTGTTAAAAGAAATAGCAACAAAATCGTTTTCAAATAAATAAATTTAATTGTTCTTTTCTCGACAGGTATATATTTTTTAGACATTTTAAAACATAAAAATATATTTAAGCGTAATTTTTTTAAATCTTTATACTGTCGGCATAGTACTGCACTGATCATGGAGCCAACCGTTAGGCAGTACTGGGCGAACTGACGATTATTTGTACTGGTGACCAGTACTGGACCATTACTGCTCTGGTGAAGCATTGGCCAGCTGTACTTGATATAACTTCTTCAATTTTAACTGAAAAATATCGGCCCCACCTCGAAAAAAATATTCATTAGTGTCCTAAATCAAGTTTTTGAGAATAAAGAGTTTAAATACTCGTAAAAACATGATTTCTGAATACTGAATCTTTCAAAAACCTCAAAATTAATATTTTAGGCATGGAATTCTTTACTAGAACATGACAGGGAACTCATCAGTTTTTTCTAAGCTAGAAATTCTGATAGGGGCCCCAACAAGTTTTTTCTAGACTAGATATTCTGATAGGAGCCCAACCAGTTTTTTCTAGACTAGATACTCTACTTGGAGCCTTCAACCAGTTTTTCGAGACTAGATATTCTGATAGGGGCCCCATCAGAACACAACTTCAAGTAGTGAAAGATGGGGAAATTTCTGCATGGGATACATCAGATATAGAGTTATTGAATTTCTAATATCAAAAAAGTTTTTCTCTTATAAAATATTCACGTTTGTTTATGAAAAAACGCAAGGTACGAAGAAAGTCTGTTAGAACAAAATTAATTGTATTAAAGAGTTTTAACTTTCAAGCGGGCGCGTGGGCGGTAGTCTACTGTCCGTGACAGGAAAACATGAATACCTAAAGCCTACAAGTGTCCAGAGGCTCCGGAGGGTCTTGTATTCTCTAGTTACTATATATGACGCAATATAGCATTGCGTTACCTTTGGGGCTGCAGGTTGTGCCTGCCAGTTATCATCAAAAAATGGAAGGGTCAGGTTGTTGGTAATTTACCGCCGTACAAAATTATGATAACGCTACTTTCATGAGACTGTTTATTTTTGTACTTTTATTCTCCATGGAGACACATATCGATTATAGGAATATTTTACTGAATGCGTTCCTATTTTGATTACCTAGTACAGCAATAATATGAAACTTGATTACCAAACTTTCATGAGACTATTTATTGTACATAGGGCGCTACGAAAGTTTTGCAATGCAGACGAACCTTTTATAGTTTTTCGAAGTACTTTCCACCGCAGTGAATACACTTTTCCACACGTCGAAATCAGTCATCGAACCAACCCTGCCACTTTTCTTCTGGAAGATCTGCACACACTTGGTGCCACGCCGTCAGAAGGTCAGTTTCGCAAGTAAATCGACGCCTTTTTAGTTGTTTTTTTACTTCCGGAAGCAAACCAAAGTCACAGGGAGCAAGATCTGGACTGTAAGGAGGGTGATCTAGAATAGTCAGTCCAGATTTTACCAAAAAAGCTACTGTGACTTTCGCCCTGTGAACCGGTACATTGTTGTGGTGGAATAGCCGGGTGCTGAGTCGAGATTTCGGCCTGATGTTTTTGAGTTGGCTTATTGCTTGGGGTAAACATACCTGAGTGTACCATGAAGAAGTGACTGTACGCTGGTTTTCAAGTACGACCCTATCCACAATGCCGTGTTTCCCAAAGAATACTACAATCATTCTTTTGCTTATAGATCGAGACTTCTGCACCTCCACTGGAGCATCCTCATCCTCAGCCAGATCTTGTTTTGTGATTTTGTTCGAACGTCGTAATAATACAGGCAGGTTTCGTCGCCTGTTGGAATACTATTTACATCCCAAGAAGATCCCGATTCAAATCTTTTTAGCATTTTTTGGAATCACTTTAATCTCGCTGCCATTGGCTCCTCGGTTAAAGCATGTGGTACCCATAGAGTACAAACCTTCCTCACATGTAAATGTTCATGCAGAATTCGATGGACTGCTGGTGCACTAATGTGTAACATTTGCTCTATCTGCCGGTACGTGAATCTTCTATTATCATTCAGTAGATTATTCACAGACCCAATGTTTTCTGATGTCAACACTTCCGGCGGTCGATCTGAGCGCAAGTAGTCCACGAGACCGTAATTTCCCCATTCGAACTGTTTGTACCATCGGAAAATTGTTGTGCGATGCGAATAATCCTTACCAAATACCGGAGACATTTCCTCAAAACTTTGGTCTACACTTAAACCGCGAGAAAAGTTGTATCGAATTCTCGCACGATATTCTTCCTTGTCCACGACGCCATTTCTCAATCTTTCCGGGCTGTATGCTTAGACGGTACTGAGACCTGAGTCAACATGTTTCTTCTTCCTACCTAATTTTTATATTTTTATATTTTATATATTTTAATTTATATATTGTTCAAGTCTTAATAAATGGTTTCATTTTTCAAACATGTGTTTTTACGATTCTATTAAAAATAACCCCGATTACAAAGGTTTATAGTGAAATAACCTGCAGAATATGTAAGTGAAAACGTGGTGGCGGTAGGTTATCGCCGCGCGCCCACAAGTGATAAATAAGACGCGCCCGCATGAAGGTTAAAAACGAGTCCCATAACAATTTTTATCTAATGAAACCCCCCTCCCCATTTTTATTAAAATATGGACGAGCTGGGTTGAAATATCACTAGTTCTAAATAGTTTAACTTTTTCCTCTAAAAAATATAAAATTTACTTCAAACGCTTTCCCGGCAAAAGTCTATTTTCGAAGGTAATTAGTCAACAGGGCATTTTTAACTTAGGGCAGAGTAAAAGTTTAGTCACCTAAATCTATTTATAAAACCAAAAAACAAAAAAACTGTTCTGAGATATTGCTGAAAAGATTTACCTTTACTTTAGCTTTTTATATTTAGATAAGCAGTCCTAGTGAAACAAAATCATCTTTTATTTAAGGATGTACACTACGTACAATCAATCTCAAAAGTTGCCTATCTTTAAAATGCCTAACTTTTAAAGGTTTAGCTTTTCCTTTCTCTCTAGCAAAAAGTTACAATTTTTGAATAATCTGAATGATCAAGGTCTCATTTCATTCTTAGAAGGTTTCTCTAAATTTTTATTTGGGCTGTTTTTATTTAAAAAATGAAATGAGAAATTATAAGGTTATTATTGTTATAATCAATAATAGTTTAAATTTTAATTAACACAACTCAAATAGAATTATAGAGAATACTTTAAAGAATAAAATGAGGCCGTGATCATTAGGATCAAATAAAAATGGTAACTTTTCCCTAAAGAGAAAGGAAAAGCTAAACCTTTAAATAACTACTGTTAAATAAACAATTTTAACCTAAATTATTTTTTTCTAAAGTTTGCTTAGAAGCCTCCATCAAAATTTACAGAAGCTAATAATAGATCTTTTTTTGTCAATCTTATAAATCATTTTAAAGATAGGCAACTTTTGAGATTGATTGTACGTAGTGAACATCCTGAAACGCTTGCGATGACGTTTGATGTTTTTTATAAACAATTGACATTTTAATCAATTATGATTGAAAAAGTGAAATATGTAGAGGAGAGTACCCAGATATGAGATACCAACTTTGTTGGGCGTGATTGTTGGAATTCTATGTACTGAATTTAAAAGTAATATACGTCATTTTAAAGGAAATTTAGTTTGTCACAAGTAGCTCAGATAAAAAATTTTATTACAAATTTTTTTCATACTGAAAATACAAAAAATGTAAAAAAGTGCTTTTTCCAAACTCGTCAAACTATTCTCATAATATGAGATACCTCAGAAAATAGCTAATGAAATGCAAAATGAAGCATATTTTTAACGAAAAATTTCATTCTACGTTTCCGAAGTATAAATTTACTGCTATTCAGATATATTTAGTTTTTGCAGTAGTCACAAACACTTTTGTAACCAATTTCCCCCGCGCAGCGACAATGTTTTAAAAACCAGAGGTATCTCATATTATGAGAACCACACCGTGCAACTTTGCACTTACTATGCCTGACCTGTACAATGAAAAACTTCAACACTATCGATTTTTTTCTACTTAGTTATTTAATCCCCATCACTCCAGATAAACTTTACTGCTAAATACATATTTAATTAATAATAAATAGGGTTTAAAGAATTCCCTTCCAAGAACTCGACCACCATCGATTTCACAAAAAGTTCGCCTATAATCTTTAGAAGCCCAATGAAAAATGGACTATACCACGAAATTACTCTTTCTTCAAGGGCTACAAGTTAGTGATAGAACCAACAGAGTGGGTCTCTTAGTTTAGTTGATACTCCGCTTTCTCATATTACGAGAATATCTCATATTCGAGTACTCTCCTCTATCATAATTACTAATAAAAATATTACATATGACAAAATTCAATTCTATTTGATTTATTTTATACATTATATACTACAGTAGCATTTATTTACAAATATAAATAAAATATTATGTCGTAAAAATGAGAAATTCCAAAAGTTAGGCTGTGTTTATGGTCTACCACCTTGATCAAAAAGTTCCCGGAATCATCACCGTGTGGCGCTTCTGCTGTCCGATTCACATTTTTTTCATTTCTGTAGGTTGTCACACCTTTTAACAATATTCACTGCGAATTTCAGTTTTCTAGCTTGACATTTGTGAATGTAACGCAATTTTGAGTGCATCTGTTTTTTTTGCGAATTTTGATTTTTGCAATGCACCATGACAATGCACCGTCGCAAAATGCCATCATTATCCGTGAGTTTCTCACCAAAAACTCAACTAATACAATTCCGCAGCCATCAAATTCGCCAGATTTAGCTCCCTGTGACTTTTTTTTGTTCGATCGACTGAAAAAACCACTACGCGGAACGCGTTTTAGCAGCCGATCGGAGATAATACAAAAATCGAAAATTGCACTGATGGGCATACCGAAAATTGAGTATCAAAAATGTTTTCGGAGCTGGATCAAGCGCTGGCATAAGTGCGTGGCAGTCGAGGGGAATTACTTTGAAGGGGGCCACATCAATATTCAAGAATAAACTTATATTTTTAATTTTAAAAATAAATTCCGGGAACTTTTTGATCAAGGTATATTTGTTATGAAGTTAATACATATTTAAAAGCTATGTTAAGACACAGTTTCAGCAAAATAAAACTGTTAAAGTATTTTTTACAATTATGAAACATGTTTTGCAATTTAGTTCGTATTGTTTTTAATTTAATTTCCATTATAAATTCTTCCTTATTTATACTTCATTTGTGTCAACTTGGTTATTTGTTAATTATTCTTTCGAAAAAAAGCCTCATTAATCAAAGAGTAGCATCATAAAATAGTGTTATCAAAAAAAAAATTTATAAATATTATTCTGCTTTGCAAAAAAAGAAAACCGATAACTTAAATTTAGAATTTGTCACGTAAGTATTCATATTTGAGTACGAAATTTGTGAAATAAGTAAAATATAGCAGAAAAAACTGGGATATGAAGCTTTGTAGGTAATTTTTCAAGCAAAGTAGTCAGCTGATTACTCCCAAATGAGGTAAACTTTCCGTGGCAACATGCCTGTCACGTGCTGCTTCTCGTTAAGTCCACCAAAGATATCTGCGATTTACTACGGAAATTTGATCTCAGTTTGGACTACCCACACCTCTCGTTTAGCTTGCTTTTTTAGGGGAATCAGTTTGTTCTTCTACTGTTTCCGTATCTTTTTTTAAATACTTATGACTTGATCCAAAAATTTATTTATCAAACCTGTAAAATGCATGTCATTTCGCACTAAATCCAATAATCTTACTTTTTTAACAAAAAAGGTGACAAAGCGTTGAAGAATAGTAATAAAATTAGCTACGACGTAGAAATATGTAAATTTAGGTGTAATTTTGAATGTATTATTTATGTGCTTTTTGACCATTTCTCCAGCTTCCAACTCCTGAACTCACTGTTGAATCAAAAAGTGACATATTGAAATTTAGTGTAATGATTTTGTTAATTTCCTCTAAAAACGATTATTTCGTCGTATGTATCGCCTACCTGATCTGCAATGATTCGGTGGGATAATTTCGTGCGTATTTTATGACTATAGTCCAACATTATTTGCATGTCTTGTTCATCAACAGGGCATTAAAAACAAATTTTTATTATTAGTTCAGCTATTAACCAGTGGATACA
Source organism: Belonocnema kinseyi (assembly GCF_010883055.1). Taxonomy (NCBI): domain Eukaryota; kingdom Metazoa; phylum Arthropoda; class Insecta; order Hymenoptera; family Cynipidae; genus Belonocnema; species Belonocnema kinseyi. Next base: position 99,094,194 of record NC_046660.1, on the reverse strand, counting down.
ACACTCAGTTTGCACATACGTGTTTACCACACTTGTGCGATTGGGGATTTCGCATTTTTTAAATTTAATAACTTGTGCACAAATAAACTAAATGCAACTTAAAATATAGATTTTTGGGGTAAAAATTACTGATAAATGCAATGGCGATAACAATAATTCAAATAAACCATTTTTAAATAGTACGACAAGAAAAAAATTAAAAGAACTTTTCTGAAATGGCATTTAAAAAAAAATGGCTACTTTTTGTAATTATCAAAATTATACTTTTTTTAATTGAAGATAAAAGTACATATTTTCAATAAAAATTACCAACTGCACATTAAATAAAATATAAATATTTTGTATGGCTGCCTGAAAACAAGGTATTTTTAAAGCATAGCAAAATCAGTCTATACTATTTCTAGAAAAGAAAACAATTTAAAAATCTGATAATTAGTGAATAATAACATTGTTTATTGTTTAAATTTTAAAAATTGTAAACTATTATTATAAAATATTAATACAGAGCTACTAGTAAGTTATTCTACACCTTATTCCTCAAAAGTAGTACATCCAACGCATACTGCATCACGATGTAGTATGCGTTGCTCTTCAATAAATTGATCATCTGTTTCCTGCTCAATATTGTCAATGTCAGAGACAAGAAATTCGTCATCTTCTCCTTCCGAGTCGCTTCCATCAGGTTCATCTTCGTCGGTAGAAGCGTCTAGTAGTAGCGTCGACGAAGCATTTTAGTTGGAAGTCCTCAAGAACAACTCCGATTTTAATCATTTTTTTCTTCAAAAATGTTGTTTTTTATATATTATTTAAAATCAGAAACTTTTCGGAGGGGGCAAACAAGTATTTCGATCGTTTATACATTTTTAATGATATTTAAGTGTAAAAAAATTTTTTTATACGATATTCATCAAAAACTTAAAAGAAAACAGATATTTATATTTTTTATTCATATTGCAGTCATAAATAGCTAAAAATTAAATCAAAATACAGTTAACATTTTTCGAATAATTACTTATCATGTTTTTTATATAATAGTGCAGTGATATAAAATTATATACATAACACAATTAGAAATGTCTTTATTTATTTATTTAGTATTTAAACAATTAATAGTGAGAAATTTAATATTCTGTATCAGACATTACTGAAAATATAATGAAATTTAAATAAATAAAATGTTATGAAGACTTATTTATTAGTTGTTTTTGAAATATTTTATTAAATGTAAATAATTTAGTGCTTTACTCACATATACAAAAAATAGACAATTTAATTTTCATTAGTATTCTGTGTATCAGAGATACGATTAATCGTAGACGATTAATCGCAATGGAAAATAACAATACCACGCTTGTTTATTATGCGAGTTAAACGAATACATTAACATTTTTCATTACCACGCCACGCGGCCATTTTATCTATTTTTACTATATGTAACAACTTTTTACCTTCTTTTCCCTAAATATCCACAAACAACTCTGAAATTATCGATTTCCAAAATTACTTCCCAATGGTCTCTTTTCATGATACCTTGAAGAGATCAAAATTATTTATAATTAATTATTTCAGAGCTTTAGTAATAACTATAACCCTTCCGAAAAAATATTATAGGGGATTCAAAAGTATTCAGAATGGGCCGTCCAAAAACACATGGACAATATAAATGTGAATAACAATTTTTTGAAATTAAAAAGAAATCAAAATAAATTTTTACAAAACTTTCTTATTCTCAAAATAGAATAAGTTTGTACTAAATAATTTAATTTTTAACCGAAAACATGAATTTTCAACTGCGGGGATTAATTTTTTGGAGAAAAAAGCGAATAAAAAAATATATAAATTTTTGCACAGTCTATTGGATATTCATCTATAAAAGATCAATTTTCGACCAAATAGTTGTATTTTCTTTTGAGAAAAAGAAATTTTACTAAAAAACGAAATACTATAATTTTCAATCAAAAAAATTAATTTTTTAGAAAAAAAACGAATGTTTGAAAAAATAGTTAAAGTTTTAATCAAATAGATGAATTTTTAACTAAAGTGATGAATCTTCACCTGAAATAGTTTAGTTTTGATTAAAAAATAAACAATCAAACAAAAGTCAAAGACTTTAAGAAAAAGAAAAATTGTCAACCAAAGATATGAATTTTCAACTAAAGCCATGCACCAAACAATACATTTTTTACAAAGTACTTTAAGTTTTAACTCAATAGTGGAATTTTCGACCAAAATGATTAATTTTATACCTCAAAATATGAATTTTTAACAAAATATAACGCAATAGTGTGTCAACCACATACATATTTCTTGACCCACACAGCAAATTTTTACGATGTAAATATCTAATTATGCATATGCAATTTATTTTAACAACTTTTTTTTATTCTGAAATTACTATATAAAGAGATTTTCAGAAAAAAATTGGGACAAAACTTATTTTTTAAAATAAATATCATGAATATTGTTTAAACAATGTAAACAATTGTTTGCCACCTACAAGAGGTTTATGATTTTAAATAATATAAAAAAAAAATTTTTTTAAACTTATCAAAATCGGAGCTCTTTTTGAGGACTTCCAAATTTTGCCTGTTTTATGTATTCATTGATTATACTATAGTGTTCGCACAACCGCGCGGCTGTTGCCCAGATTATAACCAGAAGTTGATGCGGCAGTCACTCTGAAAAAAAATTAATGAAATCTAGTTTTCACTAATTTTATGAACTATCATTATTTATAATTTTTCACAGTGATTTAAACTTAAGAGCCTCAAACTTTAAGAAAATTACAATTAAAAAAATAAAGAATTTAGAAAATTTAAGTAATTAATACGTAGGTATAATTTTTCACAAATTTATATTAAAAATAAAAAATACTATGTAAAATTACTTACCTCTAGAGAAAATGTAGCAAAAAAAACGATTATCTGGCGAAATTTAATTTTTTCCGAAGCACCCATTTCACAATCTAAAAAACACACTTCTGCAAAATTGCACGAAGCCCAACTTTTGAAGTGAAACTCACACACAGTAGGTGGCGAATAAATATGCCCCCTAAATGGCATAACTCAGTACTTAATGGACATATTTGGCATGGGGGTAGACCCTTATACCTACCGAGTGACAAGATACACTTATTTGAAAAATTTTATGGTGCATATTCGCACAAGTGTGGTAACCACGGGTTAAGCATTGATTTACATGTTTTTTCGCTTATGAGACTTTTGCTTGCTATACCCATTTGTCACCTATTTGGGCAAAAATGTTCAGTTTTTTTCCGTATTGAGCCACACTATAGAGAGGAATTATTTAAAATGTAAATTATTGTCGGCTGCGATCGGAAATGAAGGGCTGCTTACACGCGGGAACCGATACAGGCACCCGGAAATCTTCGAAGGCAACCAAATGCGCCTTCGTGCCAAATTTACATGGCCAAGGGACATTATTCGGTCCGTGTCATTGTATAGCAGATTTCTGCCAATCAAAAAAATTTTCTACGGAAAGATATGTATTTTAATAAAATAATTGATTTTTCAACAGATTAGTTGAATTTTTAAGAAAGTAGTTGCATTTTCAATAAAAGGGTGGAAATTTCAAACAACAAAATTTTTAAAAAGAGATTTGAATTTCCAACCAAGAAAGATGAATTTTCAACCAAAAACTTTTTTAACAGAAACAAAAAACATTAGAATTTTCAAAAAAAAATTACTAACAAAATCGTAGACTTGTCTATCTGCAATGTTTTAAACAAATACAGTGAAACTCTTTTATACCGCCGATTTTGGGGCTGATCTTGAGTGTGAATTAACTCATTGTAGCCCGCGGCTTCAATTCTCGGAATTTCTATAGAAGGGAGGGTTTATTAAAGTGTTTCACTTTAGTTGAATTTTAAACAAATAAAATTAAGTATCAATCAGTTGCATTTACAGCCAAATAATCGTCAATCCAAAATTACGAATATTGAACAACACAATTAAAGTTCAATTCTAAAAAAAACGTTATTTAACGTATTTAATCAAAAAAATATATTCTCAACAAAAAATTTAATATTAGATATTTCAACTGGAAAAGATTAAAGTTTTTTATTAAAATGTAGTTGAATTTAACCAGAAAAGATCAATTTTCAAACAAGAAAGATTTTCATTCAAGAGTGAAAAAATGTCAACCAAATTTATAAAATTTTTCAATAAAAAAAATATGAATATTCAACTTAAAAGTTAATGTTTAACAGAAATTAGAATAGTTGAATTTGCAGTTAAAAATCTTGATTTTCAACAATAACAAAAAGAAACGATTCTCAACAAAATAGTTGATTTTTTAGCTAAAGAGGTGGATCTTCTACTAATAAAATAATTGTTTAACATAGTAGTTAAATTGCTAACAAAATCTTGAATTAAGCAATTAAATTTTTTTTTAAAGTCAAATTCCTTTTTACCTATTTTGAAGATCAAATATAATATTTACTAAAAGCTACTGATTAATGGTGAGAATCTTTTATTTGATAGCACATTACGTTTGATTACATTAGTTTCACTTTCAAGGAAGGTACTCCAGGTGCCCCTCGCCGATTTGATTCTCCCTGATTTATATCGTAGTACTGGAAAAACTATGCAGCACATCTTTTTGTTATCTAGCGAAAAACACTTTAAGGGGGTGAAACAGCCCCTAAAAAATAGGGGTCTGAAGTGTCGATTGTATAGTTTTGTGTATAAAAACCAAAACACAAAAATAAATTTGTCGTGTTTCGCCAAAAAAATAAAAAATAAATTAATAGAAGTGGTCAGCTCTAAAACCTTTTATTTTATTTCTATGATAATGTATGCTTTCTATGCACAAAAAATTGGGAAATTAGTTTTGTAACGAAGGAAGTAAAATAGAGATCATCCAACATGAATAAAAAAATTACTCGGGGTTAATCCTCCCCTGCATATTTTTAAACGTGCTAAAAATTTCTAAATTCATTAGAGAAAAATAAAAAAATGTATACATTTTGTAGTTAAGACAAAAAAAGTTGGTTTTCGATAAAAAATTTTTTTTTTTTTAATTAATGGGGGTAGCTATCTCTAAATACATTTTATTTCGTTTCTATGATAATATATACTTTTCATACATAAAGACAATTGAACAAAACTTTTATAACGCAGAAGGTAAAATAAAGTCATTCCAACATAAATAAAAAAATTACGTGGGGAAAAACCACCTCCACATTATGCATAGAATTGATAAAAAATATGTCTAAAATCAAGCAAAAAAATTCGAAGAAAATACGTGTTGCACAAAATAGAGGATGAAAGTATTTATGTATTTTTAATAAGAAGAGTGCATCGAAAATGGTAACTACTCCTAACTGGTTTCACATCATTAACCTTTATAATTAAATCTTGTGCACATTATTTTATAAGTTTGTTTAATTTTAATGCATGCGATCTGTTGTAAATGTATCAGCTTTTTTTCGCAGGATAAACTTTATCATAGAATGCGCAATAATAGAATAGCTGACAACGAATATTGAATCTTTCGTGTCGTTCCTGTTGGAATAATTTTAAAATTTACAATTTTATCAAATTATATATTATCATCTTTACTTAATATTTTTACAGGTAGGACTCATCATTCGTTGTCAGCTATTCTATTATTGCACATTTTGTGATCAATTTTGTCTTGCGAAAAACAAGGTGATTTTGAATTTAAATTTTAATATTATTTCAACAGGAACAAAAGGAAAAATTCAACCTTTAGGCGTATCTATTTGGTTTTAGAGTTTAAAACAATTATGTGCGTCAATTTTCCGATTCTCTTATTTTGATGTACAAGCAACAATATTATTAAGCTTTAGCCTCTGGTACATAATCAGTTAACCTAACCAAGATATACTAATATTTTTTAATATTAATGGTACAAAAGCGGATATATTAGAAATAAAGTAAGTAAATTCGAAAATCTGGTGGACTTTAGCTTCGGTGATTCCTGTAAAACACGTTGTGACATATTAGGCTGTAAGAATATCACTGTAATTCGATGTTTGTGGTGTAAGAAATCATTACATTTTGAACACTTTATTGACAAATATCATTATTGTTCAAAGAATGAAGAATACATCTTCGATATACTGTCAATAATTCAGAATATTGTAAATTTGACCTGAACGTATCTATTATTTCTGTCTATAATCTATGTATGCTTTTTAATTTTTTTATGTAAAAATAGTTTAGGGGTAGTTACTGTCTTTAATGCTCTTTTTTTCTTATAAATATATCAATAACTTCATCCTCTTTTTTTGAGCAACACGTATTTTCTTCGGATGTTTTTTCTCGATTTTAGCCTTATTTTGAAATTTTATACATAATTGAGGGGTGGTTTACCCCCGCATAATGTTTATGTTTATGTTAAATAGACTCTATTTTACTTCCTTCGTTATATAACTATCTTCCCAATTATCTTTATACATGGAAAGTGTATATTATCATAGACACAAAATAAACAGAGTTTAGGGGTAGCTACCCCCATTAATTAAATTTTTTTTTCGAAACCCGACTTTATTTTTGTCGCAAATGCAAAATATATTTTAAAACATTTTTCTGTAATGAATTTAGCAATTTTTAGCACATTCGAAAACATGTAGGGATGGTTTACCCCTTAAAGTGTTTTTCCGCAGATAAAAAAATGTGTCACTTAGTTTTTCGAGTACTACAATATATATCAGGGAGAATCAAATCGGAGAGGGACATCTGGAGTACCTTCCTTGTTAGATTGGCCAACTATGATTTTTTGAGTGGGTACGCGTAAGAAACAAGTGACTTACATATTACTAATGTCTGACTAAACGTGCCTTTTCTACTTCGTCGCTGTGAAGTTCTTCCTACAACCGAATCACAGACAACTTGCTGACGCTCAAAGAGCTTTTTCCTCTTCGTCAAGAATGTGGAGGAGGCTAGAATAATTTTGTATGCTTTCGCAAGAATGTCGCCAGACAGAGGAAAATCGTTGGTGTGCTTCTAAAATAAATACCTGCAAGTTAAAGAGTCGAAAGGGCAAGGCTATGAAACTTGAATCAAAATAAGTAGATCTAATATAAATGTCCTACAATAATAAAACAATCTTGCATGGATGTCCAACTTGAACATTCTTTCTGTTCAAATAAATGACGTATTAGCCACCCCCGATATTTTCTATTTTCCCCGAAGAACCGATGATTTTCTGTGCAAAGTCTTACATAAACGGAAAGCCAGCTGTGCCAAATATTATTTCTGCGTTCGCAAACAAACGGCGTTTCACGTGGCGATATGCGCTCACTTGGTATCGCTTCTTTGATGCGTTCATTTGCAACTATCGAATTTATCATATAATACTATTGCTGAGATTTAAACGAGGCCGAAATGCAAAGGCAAGGTCCTAACTTACGTTCCTCAAGCCCTGATCTACTTTATGTGATCTGAGGACTTTTCCACGAATTCAAGATCGATTTGACAAGGCGGAGGCATAAGTCATTTTGAATTAGCGGTTTGTAAGAAGTTGGCGATAGATTAAAGTGTCTTGTCAGGGGCAACGTTGACGATCACATTTTAAGAGGCGCGTTTGATATGAACTTGTGAGGAACTTGGAGGAATCACTGTTGAAGCGAACAGTGAAAGACGTCAAGCAACACTTTACGTATATCAGACTTATTTTATTGATGAATGAAATTTTACATGAGGTATATTATCATTGAAGAAGCCAATATTATTCACCCATGGATTATCAAATTAACAAAGAAATATAATTACTATTGAATCTAAGATCAGTATTCACATTTAATTATTTATTCTACTGTTAAACAAACTGGAATCACTTAATAAATACAAATATTCTCATACAACGTTCTGTATTGTTTTATTTATTCTTCTCCAGATTAAAATAAGTCGACTGTGGATAATTTTAGTTTTTAATTCTTTTCACCCTTTTTATTCAGCTTCAGATACAAAAATGTCCATTAACATGAAATTAACATGAAATTATTTTCTCCTTATACTGCGAAAAGTAATGAAATTCGGCGTGCAATAAGCGCAAGTTTAAGGACAAATGTTATGTTTACAAAAGGATACTGCAAAAAACAACGTAAAATTTCGATGTTTTCGAAAAATTGTCATAACTCAGGAAATATTTAACATTTTTTTAAGTTCTTTGGCTCATTTTAAATGTATACCATAGCATTTTTCTATACCTTTAAGATATTTAAAAAAAATGTCCCTTGATTCTGCCCTAGAGTCCTACTTGATGCGAAAAAATTACTTACGTGAAATGTAGTTATATTTATAAAAATATTAATGTTGCAACTGATTGTTACAGGAAAATTAAACCATTTTTTTGGAATCTTATCTATTATTTTAGAAATTGCATCCTTTTTGGTTAAGAATTAAGATCGCTTGGTTGAAAATTTATTTTTAGTGGAGAATTAAACAATTTTGTTAAAAATTTGTCTTTTATTCTTTTATTTAACTGTTTTTGGTTTGAAATTGAAACCTTTTTCAGTTGAAATATCAAATATTACATTTGTCCTAAAGAATTGATCTTTTTTTGTTTTTTAAAATTCAAGTACTTAGTTGAAAGCGGAACTATTTGATCATATATTCGTTGTTTTGGTACATGATTCATCATTTTAGTTGAACTTTTTTTTATTGAAAATTTAACTATTTTGTTAAAAAGTAGGGAAATGTCATCAGGTTCAAACCTTTTTTGACTTTTTCCCATAACCCCCAGTTAATGAAAAGTTTAGTAATTTATAGACCATTGTTAGAAAGGTATGATGACTACAAATTTTGTTGATGCATGGTTGATTATCGACGAAAATTCCCTTTTTATTACAATTTTGTAAATTTTAAAAATAAAATATCGATCAAAACAACAATCGGACTCGCAATTTTTGTAAATGAAGTAGCTTTAGGTTAGTTTGGTTCATTTTAAACGAATTTCTCTCTTGCATTCAGTGCATGCAATGTTGTTTTTAAATCAATAATGCAGAACTCTGCATCTTCATTCTCATCCGAAAAAGCCTTTTCCTGTCCTTTTTTGGGTGGGTAACTTCGTTTAGCCTGCGTTTTAGTGGCGGACTTCCTTGTGGTTGATTTTGGGAATTTTTGAAGCGTCTTCGGAGCGTCTCGTTTTTGTTGCTTCTCACGCAATGTGTCGAGGCTCTCTGAAGAAGTTAAAACTAAATAAAAACTAACTCAAATTAGCTTTACCACGATTGGTCGTCCGCTTATTGTGAGAAATCTTAACAAAAGCAACATTCATGAAGTTTCATTTTATTTAGCCTCTATTCGATCATAAATTTCTTTGTTTACGTTTCATGTCATCCAAAACTGAAGTAGCGATGCTATTATCCTGATTAAACAAAAATTAGGTGGTCAAACCCTGACTACATAAATGGTCCTACCTTGACGACAAGCCCTATAACTGCATCGCGTCACAGCACAGCCAAACTGGTTAGCAAATTAAATATTCCCCTTGGTATCTTATTAAATGTTAACCACAAAACACACGAGAATTCATTTTTTATTCGAAGATTCCTCAATGTGATTTAAAAAATAATTGTTTTGTAGAAAATTTCTTTTTCTCACATTTTTGGTTCAAAATTGATATTTTTTCGTTAAAAACTTGACTCTATAGTTGAAAATGAATTTCTTTTATGTGTGTCTTATGCCATTTATAGGTGGACCTTTTTTTGATCTCTCAGGTATAAGGTTTGTTTTATAACTAATAGAAAAATTTATAACGATCCTGGAAATAAAAAATTGGTCAGAAAAAATCAGAGAAATTAAGGGAATTTCGAAATTGGGACTACATTTTTTATGATTAGCAAGAGGTGAACACTAAAGCAAAATTATAACTAAAAAATTTTGAAGAACGGTTTTCGTCTTTTAAAAATATTAAGAAAATTTAATAAAAGTGTATTTTAACATGTTCCCATAATTTATTTTCATATTACCTTAGAACATATATTTTTAGGAAAAGAATGAAATATTTTAATTTTTTTAATTTTCAAATCATATTTACTTCTACAACTGGTAAGATAACTTTAGGCAATCTGTATACCTAGGATGCAAAATAAAGTTCTTGGTTCGACATTTGTACTTCGTGATACGTATATGGTATTTGAAACTAAAACTATTAACAAACATTTACACCATATAAATCAAAGTTAGTTTTTTCTGTGTACTTAGGTGAGAAAAAATTGATTGAATTAATATTAAATTTTGATTAAATAAATCCAAAAAATTTATTTTACTTGTGCTAGACAACTGTGTTACAGCAATGTTATTAAATTTATAAACAATTTATTCAGTGTGAATTTTTCTCATTGTTTAAAAATAAATCCAAATAAGCTTCTAAAAATTATCCTGTAGATAGTTATTAATAATTTGGAATTAATTCCCTTGAGAAAAATACAGTTCTTCATTGAATACATTATTTGATGCGGAACAGAAATACCGATCGGGATCGCGACTGCCATTGCTCTTTCTATTCGGTCGATGTGCGTTACGCTTTCATTGCATTGAAACCGCACTGTTTTCAGCGCATAGTTCACGTTCGTCTTACTTACACGGAATCTTAAGTTCGGCCGTTTATCGTCCTTTACACCGTCTATAAATCTCCCACATCAAAGAATTTTCTGCTAATCTTCTCTCTCTCGATTTCGAGAGTACTGGCATCCGCGAAGCTCTGCAAAGTTTTCACTAATGACAACAGGTGCAACTTGTAGAAGCGAAAATATTGCGAGTTGACAGCAATTCATAGAAATGGGGCATTTAAAAGCAACATATTTTATTCAGAAAGTCAGATGGCATTATTTAAGTAAATATCACTATGAGAAATCTCGTTGAAAAAAATCAAGGATATACATATGGGCAAATGTCTGGAATCTTTCAGTTTTAATTTTTTTTTAATTATAATTTTTTTTGGCACAACATTATAAATCTGATTATAACCAGCTAAAAGTTAATTATCAGTGATATTGTGTGACTGGGCAGACAAAAACTACTGTCTTAAAATACATATTAGTGATTTTTAAATATTTAATTATGTACATGAAAATAATTTATCGGATCTCATTTTAATTTAAAAACATTTGACTTTCGGTGGACAAAAAATTTCAAATAAAAAGAAAGCTTCGAAAGAAAACTAAGCAGTGACTCCGAATTAAAAATTCTTTATTATATTATTAAAATTACTTAGATAGCTTTAAGACATCAAAGTAAACGATTCTACCCAGGCGAAAAATTTATACATACACGGAGAATATTTGTGTGTTTAATTGTACATAATTTAGTTTGGTAACGGAGAACATTATATCACACGAAAATAAACTTTATATTATTCATTTAATTAAAATGTACATTACTTTGCGTTATTTTATGATATACTGGTATGAAAATAATACAATCCTTATATGAATTATTATATATCACAATTTTCACTTTTGAACTTTAGACTTTACATAACTCTTTTGTAATATTTATAGTTCTTTTTTGTATTAAATCCTAAAACAATTGTAAACTTTTATCTAAATGCAGTAATGTCCTCTATTTACCGAACTAATTGGGTAAATTTTAATGAACAAATTTTTTCCGAGTAGCAGGAAATATTATTCATAATTTTCATTTTTTTAATACATTTTTTGCATGTAACAATTAAAATTCTGGTGCGAATGCCTAAACATAAAATATTCTTTAAATTTAGCCAAATCGGTTAATATTCACGCATCACCCCAAGTACTTGAAAATGCCGACAAGATTAACATGAGATGAAGGCATTTCATTTGAGAAAGAAAAAGTGGGTCATATATTTCATAGAATTTATTGAAATATAAATTTGTACATTGTTTATTTACTAAACAATTTTCAATTTTTGTAGGAAAACCGAGAAATTAAAAGGGAAATAAATATTAAGTTTGAAGTATCCTTAAATTAACAATAAAGTGCCAAAAACGTGTGTATTTGATATTAAAAACAAATCTCAAAGATGAAATTCAACTCACAAGGTGTCTACATAAGGCAAGTCTGTTTATTATTATTATTATGTATTTTGAAATTTTTTTAGAGTTAACCAAGTTTTTCATCATCATATAGGGCCTAAGTTAAGGGGGGCGACCCATATATCACCTCAAACATAAGGGTATATTTTGGGATTTTTTTTGGGCATGAAGAATATAACGAATCTTTCCAAAACTTTTATGGTTTATTATGACACTCTTTAACTAAGAAATAAAGTTTGTTCAGCCATAAATATGCATAAATTTTTTTATCATAAGGGCATATGTTGGACATGTTCAGCCGGGAAATGTGAAATTTCCCGCACTCTAGTGTCTCAGAGATTCGTCTAAAACGAAAAAACAAAAAAGTTTATCGAAGTGTATATTAATAACTTCTGTGTAAATCAAACACACAGAAGACAATAATTTCAACTATATGTGTATGCAAGGATAACTCAATCGGTCTAATACTTTTTGAGTTATTTTCAACACATGTTGAAAAAAAGGCAGCATGGTCAGGCTAGCGCGTGGGCGCCTTTTAGGGGTTAAAGAATGTACGTGCGACTCTGAAACTTGTACAGTACGTTTTTGAGATGACAAGTTTCCATTTAAGGAAAGAAAAAAAATCGATTTTTCGAAGCCGTTACATTCAAAGATTTAAAGACATTAACATAATTTATGAAATACACAGAATTAATGAAATTCACACAATTCAACGAATTCACAGAATTCACGGAATTCAAGAAAATCAGGGAATTTACGAAATTCGCCCAATTTACGGAAATCACGTAATTCATTGGGTTCACGGAGTTAGCAATCTGTGAATTGAAGAACTACGGAATCAAAAGTATGTACGGAAATCAAGAAATTCATAGAATTCATGAAGTACATGGAAATCACGGAATTCATGGGTTTTAAAGAATTCATGAAATTCATTCCACGAATTCCGTTAATTCCGTGAATTCGTTGCATACCAGGGGTTCTGTTAATTGCACGAATTCTGTGACTTCCTTGAATTCCGTAAATTCCGTGGATACAGCCAATCCCGCGAATTCCCTAGTTTTAATGAATTCCGTGAATTTCGTAAATGAAGCGTATTCTGTGAATTCCGTGAGTTCCCTAGATTAAGTGTATAAATTTAATTCTGTGTATTTCGTGAATTCCGTAAATTCCATAAATTCAAGAAATTCCGTGAATTCCTTGATTTCACTGAATTCCTCGAAATCCTCTAGTTAAAGGAATTCCATAAATTCATTCAATTCAATGAATTTCATGAGTTCCTTCAATTCAATGAATTACATAAATTCCTCTAATTAATTAAATTTCATGAATTCCGCAAATCCTATGAATTCCATGAATTTCGCGAATTGCATCAACTCCTGAGATTCCTTGAATTTCATTAAGTCCGTGAATTCCTTGAATCCCTTGAATTCTGTGAATTGCATGAACTCCGTGAATGCGCGGTGTTACATGAATTCCGAGAATTCTTTTATTTATATGAATTCTTAGAATTTCGTTAATTTCTTGAATTCCATGAATTTCGCGAATTGCATGAATTTCGTGAACTCCGGGTGTAATATGAATTCCGTGACGTCCCTGAACTCCGTAAATTCCGTGATTAAAGCCAATCCCGCGAATTCCTTGAGTTCCGTGAATTCACGGAATTTCTTTAATCCCTTGAATTCTGTGAATTGCATGAATTCCGTGAATTTCGTGAATGAAGCATCTGTGAATTCATTGAGTTCAATAAATTAAGCGTACATTGTGATTTCCGTCCATTCCATGAATTCCTTGAATTTTGAGAATTCCATAAATTCCATGAATTCCGTAGATTCCTTGATTTCAAAGAATTCATCGAATTCCCTCAGGTAAATGAATTCCATGAATTCCTTCAATTCAATGAATCCCTTCAATTCAATGGAATTACCTGAACTCCGCGAACCCAAAGATTTCCATGAGTTTAGAGAATTCCTGGAATTCCATGAATTCTTTGAAAATCTTTAATACCATTAATTCCGTAAATTTCATGAATTCCATACATTTCTCGATTTCCTTTAATTCTATGCATTCGGCGAATTCGGTGATTTTTATGAATCTCTTGAATTCCTTGCTTTCCATTAATTTCGAGAATTCTTTGAATTCCATAAATTCCGTGGAATCCATAAACTTCGTGAGTTTCTTGAATTTCATGAATTCTGCAAATTTCGTTACTTCTGTGAACTTTATTTCCTTTGTTTCCATGAATTCTATGAATTCCATGAATGTCATGAATTTCGTAATTTAATAAATTTCCTGAATTCCTTGAATTAGGCGAACTGCGTTAACTCCTTGAATTCCATTAATTCCGTAATTTCCTTGTGCACAAGTTTCATCTTACAAACGCTCTAATACATGTATTGGAATGCTGGACGATGACTTCACGATTTACAAGACTTACAATATATGTATTGCAATATCGTCATTCCAATACCATAATTGCAATTTTAACTTACGCTTGTATTTTAGATTTCTGGTAAATTTGTTGTAGAATTCCAAACATTTTTAACAGTGTATTTACTACTGTTCTTTAACAAAAAACACTTAATGCTAAAAAGTGAAAAAAAAACAATATTTAGAATTACGTGGTACGAAACATTGAAAGAAATTTTTTAAGAATATTTTCTCCCTTTGGTTAGAAGCTAATCTTAAAGTATGAATTTCCCTTTCTTTATTAAGAATATTACTACGAATATGCCAGTAAGAATATGACACTCTTAATATTAGAATATAGTTTTTTCGATGTTGTATACATACAGCGACCAAGAGCGTTGAAGGTGACATTAATTAATAATAATTCTGAATAATTGCATGATAAATACATAAACAAATAATGTTAGATCAAAATAGAAAGGAAGTAGCCCTCCTCTCCTCCTTCAGTCTTTCTCGTGAAGCTCCACCTCATGACTCACTGCTAATAAATTACACATGTAATGAAATTAAATAATTATAAATGAGATTTACCTTCAGTTCGAATTCTTCTCTGATAAAAAAATGGCATACTATTTAAATAAATTTTGAGTACACTGTGTTATACTTGCAGTTTGTGTTGAACATTTTTAGCTCGATGTGCGAATTTGTATGTCATGTCAAATTTTTTGTAATCTTGTTATACTCCAACTAACTCGAGGTACCGACATCCAATCAATTTCCTTAGCGAAATTAGATGATCTGTGTATTCCCAGGCTTGGTAAACTAGAAAAAGATTATGAATAGAATTCCCTTTGACTACTATTACTAGTTTTTAAAGAATGAAGTGCATGTTGAATAACGGATCAATTACACCCCATTTAGTTCGAGGCCCTCATCCAAGTATAACCGAGCAAAAAGTTGCTTTACTACGATGATCGTCCGAAAAAATATGAAAAAAACATGAAAAATGCATGTGGTAAAGTGGAAGTGTTTTTAAGCAAAAATGGTCAACTTTTTGAAAAAAGGAATTGCGATATAAAACAGAGGATAATAGTAATAATACTAATGATTGGATTGCAGATATAAATTGAGAAAATCAAAAAATAATTGAAGAGTTTTTTTGCAAGATTTACCTTAGAACTTTTCTCTTAAAGTAATTATAATATTAAAAAGAAATTACAAACTCTGAACCTGGTTTCAATCCCATTAGTTTATTTACTGTATTTTGAAATATTTTTGGTTACCGTCAATTTTTTCAAACTTTGAACTGCCTAAATTCAATTTTGAGACCACGACTTGTGCTGTTGAAATTAATTTGATTGTTTATTTTATGGAACCTATAGGGGGTCATTTACTTGGTACACATGATAATCTGTCACGCCCTCTTTATTTAATTTTAGTTGAAAGTTGTTGACTTTGAAAAACAGTTTAAAAAACGAATTTATATTTTTTATATCAACATAATATGAGCCAAGTGACACCAGCAAATTAATTCACTCGCTGACAAAACATAACGAAAATTCCGATTGTAACAGTTTAAATTAAAACGTCTCAAAATTAATGTTTAAACTCAAAGATTGGCAGAATAGACCCCTAATTTTTTTATTAAATCGTCTAAACTGCTGTTTTAACCGTTTCTTCTTGTGACGTTTGAAATTAGGGAAAAAATGAGGCTAGAGTAGAAAGACTCTCTAAGTTAGCTGGATCGAAAACAACGCTTGCATTGATAGAGACCCACGAAGCGCAACTTCGAGGAAATGCATCGTGCTATACCTGCCTCTTTGCTTCTTTGCACATCATCGTCTCATCTTCGTCCTAATATTACACTCGTGTTCCTCCGTATTTCTGGAATTGAATCGGTGGAGACGGACGCCGGTATACGCCTCAGGGGTGACGTGCTTCGTCCAACTTCAGTCTCGCGAGATCCACCTCACATCTCGCATATAACCGAAACGAAAACGAATCCGAACGTGTTAATTGTGTACTGGATAAAAACTCTTCGGGAAAAACTGATTCTAATTCGTTAATATAAACAAATATATCTTAAGCATTGCATTTTTTTCATTCCCGCTCAAATCCAGTAAGTCGTCGGGAAATCGATACAACGACAATCGATTGGGGAAGATGAATTGATTTCAAACATATCAATTCATCTTCGCAACTTTGATTGGTAGAGTCGGTCATAAATTAGAGTAATTACATGAGAAGGATGATCTTATCAAATTTTTATGAATCACTAACGCTTTACTGTCACGGACATTTTCTTTGACCTTTTTAATCCTTTATTACCTATATTATCAAGCTAAAAAACAGGTGTTTTAAACAATTAACTATTATTATAATAGGATGATAGCATTATTTCATTCTTTCGATGTCTGATTGGGATAAGTTTTGTGGAAATGCAAGCAGTGTTTTACAAGTTCCCAATTTTCTATCTTTATTGTCAAATCTTTACTTCACTTTTTCTGCTGAATCTATCTGTTGAAATAGAGCATTGTTCTCAATTTGTTCTTTATAACACAGTTGACAATGATTTTAGATAAGTATTATAAATTCCTAATCCTCAGAATTTACTTGATTTCAAAACCCCTATTTTTCTCGATGCACAAAAAAGGGAAAAACATTCGCCTATGTGTTGAAGTACCCGAAGAAAATTTAAGTACAGCATTCATCGGGCGTAAGTTATATTCTCCGAATTCATCTTCTTGGATTGAAGATTTTTGCAGATTCTTTTACCTTAGCGATCATTTTCGTTGAGATGGACGGTGACGACGATGAGGTCAAAACAACGAGTCGGGTGTTTGACTTTATGCACTTTTTTGAATAATGAAACATCAAGAAGACAGATAAGAAAAGAAAAATCTTTAATACGTCATTAAAAGAAAAAATATTTTTGAAAACATATTTTGGAAAAAATTCTTCCTTGCTTCAAAGATCTCAACTACAAGCGTCGTTATAAATAAACGTTGGTTAGAGACGATTCACCCGTAGAAGCATTCCTCAAAGAAGAATTTCTCTCTGCAAAGTCGAGAGGCGCGCGTGCAGTTTCTTGGACTTTTTATTGTTTAAATTAAAGTGTGATTTAAGTGAGTGTGGTTATAATCGAAGACAAAATGGCGACCACGGAGGTCTTCCAAGACTGGGAGTCGCCCCATGAAATCACGTCGATGACAAAAAAAACAACGAGGAAAACAACCACGACTACCACAAAAAAGCGATATGACCCGAACGCGAGTAATTATGAAAACAGAGATGACGAAAATTGGAATGACGACAAGAGAAGCAACGAGGTGAGGTCACTTTTTGTGATTTAGATGTAGAAAAAGTAAGAGGCAGTTTCTTTTATGTTTAAGACTATTGTTGAGGCAGTGAAGTTGAGAAATAGATAACAATTACATGTTCTGAAGAAATACAAGATGTTGATGGACCTTTGAGATGGCCATAGAAATTTTTTTGCTCCCGAGAACGTACTTTGTGCAACATCGTGATTCATCGACTCGTATAGTCTGGTCTCAAATGCGGAGGTTGAATTACGTAGTTTCAATTTATTTTCCGTGCCAAACGTTTTTCTCTCGAGATTAGCCTTTCCGTGCCGTGTACACAATCTTCTACTATTTGCACCTCGTCGGCTCAAGAATTTCCTCTTTTATATGCAGAGGAAAATGCATTGTCCTCGAGCGATTAGTGTAACTGTCCTCTAGACGATAATCATTACAAGGCAATAAACTTTTCAACGACAGTTGCTATAATTCATAGCGAAATCACTTATTCTGACAGCAAATAGTAAACAATTAATTAAAGTAGTCGTAAAGGAATTTGAAAATCATTTTCACTGATTGCACATCTATATATTTAAAAATATCTTTGTTCAGAAATAAGTATCAATTTGAAATTAAATTTTGAAATTCGATTTTGAACCAAATTGGAATTACTTGAGATAAAAAAAATTCTCATAACAATTCATATTGATCGAGTAGCTAATTCGATAAGTTTGTTTATTTTCCATCATCTTGTGGTGAAAACAAAACATTCAGTTCAACAGCACTTCATTCAATAGCACATCGTCTTGAACTAAGTATTTCGTTGAAGGAGAAATCGCATGACGCCCAACCAAATATTCATGTATGGCGACCCTGGAGTATATTTCTGGCAACACGTGTGGTTGAAAACTGAAATGCTGGTTCTTTTGGTTTTTAGGTTAAATTATACATACTATTATTTTGAATAAATAGTGATTGTCAAATTTGGCTTACCTTAATAACCAAATATCCATTTGATAAAAAATAGACATTCGGTGTTCAAAAGAATTTTTTATTTACTTTCTAATGTGAAAATTCTGAATCGTTGAACCTTCGGTTAATATATACGAGAATTGGTCAGGAAAATATCTTACATAATATTACGGAAAATGAGAGCACTAGTTGTGCTCGCTATTCGGAATCCCACACATTATAAAATTTTCTTCTAAAATATTTCAAATTAAAGCTTTCGAATGACTACACAGAAATAAGTGTTCACAGTAGAAACAAATGCTTGAAGTTGTTACAACTTAAAGTTGTTTTCGATTGAACTCAGCGAATTTTTTTTGCGCTCAAGAGCTTATTATCTGAATTTTAGAACTATGTTTTAAATTTAGACCAATGATACTTTTAATAAGATCAATTTTGCTTGAATCTAACTAAATTTTTCAAATTAAATACCTACGATCTTAAGGTACCACAACTTTAGTTATTATTTTTTTGCTGTTTTTCTTAATGCAGCTTGTTTTTGTAGAATTTTTCTAAATATATGAATTATGTGATTTATGAAAAACGCAATCTATGATTCTTACAAGAAGCATAATTATTCACTTTCAAAATCTTTATTGAAAACCAATCAAATTTTACATTTTTATTTGCAAAATATTTATGGCACAGTGTAAAGGAAAGTTTCGACAAATTTTTTAGGATTCTTGCCAAGGTTGGTTTTCGTTTTTCGCAAGAATTTAGAAAAATGATCACGATGAGGTTTCTTATGACAGTGCAGTGAGAAGTTATTCTGTTACTCAGATGAAAGTCGAAAAGTTGTGCCAAGAATATTCCAATTCTTCCGCACCATTAACCTTTTCTTTATCTGATCTCCCGTTCGACATGCGCAACATTTGCTATTAAGTCGAGTTCATTGCCGTAACTAATCAACAATTCGCTCCGATTGAATAATTATTCATACCAGAAATATATTTGAATGTGCAAGTGCACAAATGATTCAAAATTGTTCCTTTGCTCAGTCACTACTTTCTCTGAATTATAACTTTTTGAATGCTTCAAATAAGTGCACGTTTTTAGGAGAATAAGTATATACTTTATGACAGGCAGCAATTAATGACATTCGTCTCCTGCCATCTGGCATCACGTCAGAGGTAAAGCCGGACTGGGTGAAGATTTCTGGTAAAGACGTTCCTTCAATGTCGAAGATAGTATCAAAACAAAATTCCACAGGTGAAATAATCTGTACATCTTTGTGTCATCTGACATTTGTTAGACAAAGAATTCTGAAAACTTCTCATACAAATTCAAAATCTGTCTTCGTTTCATTGGGAATTTGGATCAAAATCAGATTAAGTCGCTAAGAATTAAGGACGTTCTGAGTTCTTTGTAAAATGATAAAATATTCTGTACTTCGGGTTAATTTCATTGTTCTTTAGAAATATCTATCTACAGATTGTAAATAGTTAGATGGATATTTCTAATTATAATAAGTTAAAAAGTATTTTTATTTAGTTAAAGTATTTAATGTTCGTTATAGTCTGTTAAGCATTTGTTTTCTGAACCTTTCAGATTTTATTTCCTGACACGACTTTAGTATTAGTTGAGTGAAGCATTTTCTTCACTTTGAGAGGTGCAATGGAGAAGCTGTCAATACCAGCTTAACGGAATTTCAAAGCAAGGCTTTCTTTTGTTTGCGAATACAGGAGAAATCGATGTGAAATGTTTTTAGACATTTAGAAAAATAAATTCAAGTCACAAATAAAATTTCAAATGCTTATATGAAGAATTAAAAGATTTTTTTAATCATATAAATTACACGTTTTCGGGAAATAAAAACTTGTTGATTCGATTTCAACAGACATAATAAGTTAAATATAAAATCTTTTTTTGTCAAAACCGAAAATCTTAATTCCTTACGTGAAATGCACTCAAATTAAATGAAGGCCACGCCAGAATTCCTTAGAGAAACGTCGATCGTGAAGTAAGAGGAATGAACGGAAGATTGGAAGTGCAATTCCGTCATACGTAAATCAAATGAGATGCGCCATTTGAAATTATATCAGTTGTTGAAAAGAGGTTATAATAAGTCAGTTTCGGAATTTCGCACCAATAATACGTTTCTAAATTTCGTTGTTTCTAACCTGTTCTCCAAAAGTTATTTTTACTTTCGCTTTGATGGTAGGTTTATTTTCTAATATTGAAACTTTTCTTTATTTAGATTTTTTTTATTAAACTTCTCCTTGAGATATTAAAATTTAATTACATGTGGTAAAGCACTTATGGATAGAGGAAATTGAAGGCTTGAGAGTTCTAATTATTGTGGTTATCACTGTACTACATTATTTTTACTCTAAAGGTCAGTAGGAACCTAAAAATATAGTGATGAATCGAACGGACAAATCCAGAACAACTGAATTTTCGTGTTTATTTTTATTCGAGAAATGCTCGGCGATTTGTGTCAGAAGTTAGGTTGACAGGGCGATTTATAACTGAATCAATCACTCCTTTAAACATTAATTATTGATTAATTAATTCTGCTTTTTATTTCATCTATTGTCTGATCTAACAAAATGCTAAAATATTGAATGTATATAGTGATCGCTAATGATTTACCGCAATTAAAAAAGTTAAATAGATTCTAATTTTAGCAACCCATGATAATTGTAAACTCTATCCGATGAAAATTTCACACGTAATTTTGAATATAGAATTTAAATAAAGAAAGGAAAGACGAACACATGTTCGATAGTTGCAGATATATTGTAGTTCGAAGAAAAGGCATTGCGTATGCGTATGGGGTCGCTAACACTAAAGATTTAAGCTGCTGGGCGTGCTACCGCATTTTGCCGATATAGGTTGAGTGTCGCATAAATAATCCTACGTGTCAATCTTCTCCTCCAAGTTTAACAGAAAGTAAAAGCTCATGCTTTAATTGTACTGTGACTAGTCTGCCAATTTATTTCATATATAACAGAGCGAGGGTAAACTTCCTGCAATTATCGATTTCTTTTTATATCTTCCAGATTTTTATTGGCAACATTATTTCATATATTACATTTTTCTTATTACGATATTGGTTTCTAACTTTTATTCTTAATTCATGAATATTTTACAAACGTAATGTCCACTTGAAGACATGGAATTGTTTAAGACCTCTCGTTCGATGATTGAAGTTAACATAGCTTGGCTTGGTTATACTTGGGTGGAAGTCGTTGTTCTAAAACTGGGGTTTAAAATCAGCTTTCAAGATGCCTTTACTCACGAAGTATACTAATGTTAATGATAGTATGCTTAATATTATCAGGGTGGTCGCAGGTCAGGGAAACCTCGAAATCATGGAAAAGTCATGGTATTTTGTCTGTTCCTATTCTGAAAAAAGTTCCCTTTTCTCTTTAAATATACGATATTTAAAAAGAAATATTTAATTTATGCCGGAAATTCGCTAAAATTAGTAAATATACGTAACAATCGAAGGTTTTCTCTACTTACAGAATCATTCTCAATAATTAATTTTACTTTTTAAAGTTTAAGCCTAAAATTTTATTAAATAACTTTGGTATTTAAAATCAAATTAGGTATGTGTTACAGTTATAATATAGAGCAAGAAATATATCTCTAGGTGCGTCTATGAAAATAATGAAATACATTTGTATAATATTTTAACACTTAAATACATTATTTATAAATAAATAGAGTACAAAATAGTATTTACTAACACAAATATAACTATACAAGTGCAAAAAATTTTAATTACTATAAAAAACATTCTCCATTAAATTAACTAAATACAAAATATAAACTCTCAATAAAAAAATTCGAAACTTAAACATTTTAAAACATGTTGAAAATATGAAAACCAGACAGAAGTCGTTATTCAATAAAAAGAAGTATTATAAGGTGAACATATTTTAGTTGACATTTACAAAGTTAAATAATAGAAAAATGGAATATTGCAGTCTTACATCTTTTTTGTAAAGCTTAGCTGTCTTTGTTAAAGTAAACGCTCAAGAGTAGGGTACTTTGTATTTACTTTGATCATTTAATTTTATTATTATTAATAAAAAAATTGTTAAAGCTTCTTATCATGACATGTGGAACAATCTGAATATTTCTTTAAACTACTGTATAATTTTGAACGCCTTCTCTCTAAATCTGAATAAATTTCAGTTTAACTGTGGATTAGTCGCCTTTGGCTAATATTTAGTTAAATTCGTAATTAATTGATTTAGTGACTGACTTTTTGCTTCTCACTTAGTTATTTTTAACTAATTCAGATTTAGAGAGATTGATATTAAAATTGTCTTGAAATGCTTACAATTTTAAACAGGTCGACATATATATTTATTTTTTCGGAGACTGTTCTACAGCAGTGCATTTTATTATTTTTTTAAAGTCACTTGTTTTCTTATATTTTTCATAAATCACAAGTGATAACTGAAAAAGGGCATGACAATGCAGTGGTGTATAACTTTCCATTATTTTATTTGCAATATTTAAATCTCGAATGTTTTTAAATTTAGAATTGTTCCACTCTGAAAGCTTGACTTTTCAATTCAATTTTGAGGCTTGATTTTACCTTAACGTTTGAAATTTGCAGGCGAAAATATTTGAAGACCATAAAATAACCAGCCCACAATGCAGATAATTGCACCAAATATTTATATCATTATAACTATAAAATAGAGTTATTTATTTAATCCACTAATACTTCAACTAAATCAGTTTGAATACTTTATTACATTTACACTTAGTGCCTGGGTATTATTCTTAAATGGATTATTAAATTCTTAAATTATTCCGGCATTATCCGACCTGAAATTCAAAACTGATATTCACCAAATTTTCGCAACTTAAGAAAAGCACATAAAATGCAGAAAGTGACAAATTGGTGTGGACACTTGCAGGCTATAAATAATGTACCTGGCCTATAAGCGCGACGGTGGATAAAGATTTTGACAGATATGAAATAAGTGATTGGCTTCACTTGGATAAGATCTTGACGGGCCTTTGTATAAACAAATTGAGTTTTGTAGAATACATGGAACTAAATTGTGGGTCCGGATGCAATAAGGGCACATAAAATTTTTTCGTGCGAAAACGAAGTCCCCTGGAGGCTTTAGAAAAAATTTTCGAATTTTAATTT
>NC_046660.1:99061601-99070252 GCF_010883055.1 Belonocnema kinseyi | reverse complement strand
AAAATTAAAATTCGAAAATTTTTTCTAAAGCCTCCAGGGGACTTCGTTTTCGCACGAAAAAATTTTATGTGCCCTTATTGCATCCGGACCCACAATTCTGGGAGTATAGAAATTTTAGGATGATTTAACTTAAACCCATTTCACTAAGCCGCGTGCCCATGTGCAGTTTCATTTGAACTACATTTTTTTATATTTAAATATAAACCACACTAAGATCCTAAAAATGTTGAGTTCAAGAAAACAAACTATTTATTCTAAGAAAATTAAGAAAGACATTGTTTTAATTAATTTTCAGTATGTACAAAGATTATTTCACACGTACAATTTTTTTGAGTCCATATTTAAAATCACGTTGAAAGCGAAATGTAGTCATGTAACTCTTCTCCGACGCTTAAGACAAAACCGTATAGGCTTTAGTATAATTTGCTCATGTATATTCTAAATCCGTCATATCGTATCTTGATAGAGGATAAAAGTGTATTCAGGTGGATGAACCTACGTCAAGTGCACGTATGTTTAAGGCAAGAAAGATTCAATATTATAGTGCAGATTCAATAGAATTTTATATCTATTTAACTAGATATTTTTTTAACCCCTTTAGCAAATATGTTGCTTATATTTATGCTAAAAAAATAATATAAAATTTCGGGTATGTATACCATTTTTCATACAAGTATTCGTGTACAATAGTGATTAAATATAATCATAAATTTCAAATAAAAAAGTAATTGTTCAGTTTTTTTCTTAGATAGAAGTTTCTTTGGCGGGGGAAAAATTGTTGATACAGATATGGTAGGATTATTAACATTTAAGGGTTGTAATTTAAACACTGGTATATGGTTTAAGTTAGATAATGAAGAAGGCTGGTGACGATTTTGATTCACTCTAGTCTAGGAGATCCTATTTCATGGAGTGGTTTCGAAATATCAAGGCGTAGGTTGGCAAAGGTCAGTAGTTGGAGGTTGGAGGCACGACTGACTTTAATCGGTAGGTCGGGAATAAACGTGGTTCACAATTACATCTTTATATGTTAGCAAACTATATTGGCTGTATTGCGAATTATTTGCACAATCGAAAATGAATTATATTACTAGCTGTAGATTACAAAAGACTATAACAGACAATCCAATTTAAAACCAATCAATTGGTCATAAAATTAACATTTTCTCAGCATCTCGTACTCGAAGACAATTCTATGCCGTTATCACGACAACAAAATATTTATTTTATTAATATATGATGAGTAGTTTGAGAAATAGGAAATGAAACTGCATACGGGCGTAAGTGTCAAACTTTCAAAAATCGGTTTATTGACTTAAACTGCTTGTTTCCCTCTAACTCGTGTCCCTGTATAAGATTTTAATTGATTTTCAGAGCACGTGTCGATTCTGGTTTTTAGAAATTCGTCCTTCAAACATTATGAATACTTGGAAAGAAATAGTTGCTGCAAAAGTACTTTCTTGTTTTGTTTTTTTAAACTGAAAAATTAAACAGTTACGCAACTTGTCATGTATGAAAATTAGATTTCATGGAGACACGCTGTTCCTTTAACAAAGGTTTTCTCGCAGAAGGATGCTTCTTTCAGGATGTTCGTTTCATGGTTCGATAAAGCCTGACATTACCTCGAAACGTTTTTGAATTTTTTATTTAAAATTATTTGTGTGAAATTTAGACAGTTTTTTAGTTCTTCTGTGAAATTCGGGTTTGGCATTTACGTCCGTATGCAGTGCACTTCTTTAAATCCTTCAGAACCGAAGTAACTATCATAACCTGAAGGCGACGTATCTTGGGAAAATGTTATTATAAACTAATTGAATTTGTTGTCTCAAAATCTGAGTAAGAGAAAAGTAAGCCTTTTAATTTACTTTAGAGAAGATTTCTACTTATAATTATTTCTATTCCACTAATCCTATTAGTAATTATCAATTTTTCCCTAAAGTTTTAGTTAAAATATGCCTTATAATTAGTAAACTATTACCAAATCTAATTAGTGCGGCTCATTCTTCACCTATTTCAGATTTATAGTGGCTCTTTTATGAAAATTAGTGTTATATAAAATGAGTTAAATTCATTTGGATTTTGTCATTTCAATATTGCCGATTAAAAAATTGGATAACAAAACATGTCTTTGAGAATGAAAAGTGTTATCAAGAGTTGCATTTATTCTCGTTTAAGTATATATGAGCTTATCGCAATCGATGTGTGTGCGAGTTTGATATTTAATGAAACACCTTTTTTGCGCTATGCGTGCAATTAATTATCTCAATTCAAATGCATTTTACGACTTCAGAATCATGCCGATATGTGAATAAAAATCAAGGTCATATTTATTCTACTTCTTTGAATTCAGATTGATGAATATTAGACATTCAAGAACTAACACTACAAAGGAGTACATTCATCTTTATATTTCTAAATATATAGTAACGTAATTGAACTCATCAGTAAAGAGTTTGAAGGACATGACTTTTAACATTATTATTATCATTTTCATATTTATTACATTAAAATCCATATAAATTAGAACAGTCCATAGCCCCAGTTTTTGAAATTAAGTTACTGTCTCTCCTTCAAATCGCGGTGTTTATATTCGAATTCGATTGAATTATACATTTAGGCCCGTGCAGAAAACGCCCGATTTCAAACGTAATACCGATCTGGCCCTGATCAGCAGAACTCTGTGGCCCATACCTGGGCCCGACTGGGCCAAACCGATTTCCTACTGAAACGCCATCTCCATGCACTCGCAGAACTAGTGCTGCTTGATTTTTTCTGGTAGTGCAGTGAAATTTGCATACATACTACTCGTTTATAATATTCTAGCAATGATTAAAAATGCATACGGCGAGTAAGCCACGTGTTCGGAGGCACCAAACACCAGTCAGTAGACCTCGAAACCTGTGCGAGAAAGATGAGAGTAAATAATTAAACTCTGCGGGCAAATTGAAACCTAACCTCGAATAAATTAAAAATTAATTTAATTGTTTCAGGTGAAATTAGTATATTTACTATTCGATGAGTCAAATATTATATGATGAAATTGATCAATTTCTTTTCTTTTCAATTATTATTAAAGAACTCAAGGTTTTTCGATTTAATGTAGAGTTCGAATTATCGAATCTATCGACAAGAAATGAATTGCAGTATGCATAAAATTATAATGTTTTTAAATTATAAGAGTAAAATATGTGATACAATCGATTATGTTATTCAAACTTCAATTCTGTATTAATAATAAATTTATTACAGAAATACATTAAGGGCATGTGATACTTAGAAAAATGTCGATTTTACCAGTTTTAGGTTCCCTCGGCTTTTTTTCTAGAATAATAAATATTTTGTATTCAAATTTTGGGAAATGATAGCGAACATGCTAACGGACATCCCCACAAACTTTTTTTGTAGGTTAATTCAAAAAAGTTTTAATTTAGCAAAATGTGATTAATTTGCATAGCGCTTAGGAAATAGTATCGATTTTTTCAGTGTTAGATTTCCCCAACTTTTTTCCTAGGATAAGAAATATTTTGTGGTTATGCGTGTTACAATTCACCCTAGCGTTACTTCCAAACGACACAATATGTATGGCCGAAAACTTTGGACTTACAAATAAACATAGTATCTAATCTCCCGGAACTAACCTTGTTTGCAGCCAATCAAAAAAGTGTATTTCATAAATAATTTTCAGATTATCGGAAAGGCAGAGATGATAAAGGACGTAACCTCAAAATAATGTATATGCATAAAATTTTTATTTAGCACAATAAATTTTTTTGTTATTATCCCTCAAAGAAGAGCCTGGGGACGTCCGTTATGATATTTTATAGCATCTCCGAATTTAGTTTTTAAAAATTTTCATTTTTATGGAAAAAAGCTGAAAAAACTGTAAGTATCACATGCCCTTAAGGGCATGTGACACGGCTAAATACCTATATTATCGACCACACTTTTTCAGTTCACTGAATGTTTTTTTGAACCTAAGAATTTTTTTGTAAACAAAATATCGAGCTGAAACTTTGGGAAATGTATTAGAGTACAATAAAGTACGTTTAGGTACTGCATTTTGGTAGGAACTTCACTGAAAATTATTTCATCTTTTTTCTGAACCTCAATATTTTTTGAACGTTCGAACTTTTTTTAGACATAAAATATCGGTCTCAAACTTTTAGAAATTCAAGAGCTGAAAGAAAACTACGTTTAAGTACAAAGCTTAATAATAAAATATGTATAAAAATATATTTCAACAATCAATTCCAACGGCATCAGCCGGTAACGGTGTACACGGAAATACGAAACCTGGCGGCCACTAGACGAGACTCTAGAGAGTTCGTTTCGTGTACAACGTTACCGGCTGATGCCGTTGGAATTGATTGTTGAAATGTTTTTTTACATCTATTAATATTATGCTTTGTACTTTAACGTAGTTTTCTTTCGGCTCCTGCATTTCTCAAAGGTCGAGACCGATA
Organism: Belonocnema kinseyi; assembly: GCF_010883055.1. Classification (NCBI taxonomy): domain Eukaryota; kingdom Metazoa; phylum Arthropoda; class Insecta; order Hymenoptera; family Cynipidae; genus Belonocnema; species Belonocnema kinseyi. Next base: position 99,065,789 of record NC_046660.1, on the reverse strand, counting down.
TTTTATGTATAAAAAAAGTTCTAACGTTCAAAAAATGTCGAGGTTCAGAAAAAAGATGAAATAATTTTCAGTGAAGTTCCTACAAAAATGCAGTACCTAAACGTATTTTATTGTACTCCAATACATCTTCCAAAGTTTCAGCTCGATATTTTATTTACAAAAAAAGTTCTTAGGTTCAAAAAAAACATTCAGTGAACCGTAAAAGTGAGGTCGGTAATACAGGTGTGTCACATGCCCTTAAGGACAAATTTTCACAACATTCCAGCAAGAGCCAGTTACTCAACTGCGCATGCGTCGCATTCGGCATCTAATTGATTTCGCGCGAAGTTTAAAATGATAAACAAAGTTTTTTTTCTTTTTCATTATAAACAATGACATTTCAACTTACAAAAACGTCCATTAGGTCAAAATTAATTAATAGTAATAAAAACTAATTAAATGCATATTCTGTAAATAATATTTAAAATAACCAGAAATATTTAATTCAAAAATTTTCATTTTTGTTTAAAAGTTGTTTGGTCTATATTTCTTCTTAACCGATTTAAAAAAATAAAACGATTTAATAAATGATAGCACAATTTTTTGGCGAAAAAATTATCTACAACAATTGACAGAAAATTGGATTTATTTACAGTAAAATGTTAATAAATCGTAAATCATAGTTGATTTTCTTTGGAAGCATTCGAAAATGTTAAGTTGTAGGGAATCTTTTTGCGAAAAGACTTTTTCTAATTTGTTAAAAATTTGTATAGACAACATTTTTTTTCAAGAAATTAAAATGCTCATTAAAAATATTTTTGGTTATCATCCATTTTTTTTCATAAAAAAGAAAACTTTTTCTCGAAACTGATACCATCCACAATACTTTTATGTTTTTCAAAAGTATAATTAAATTTTGTATTCTGAAACCTTTTCTTTTCGTTCCTGCAGTACTTTAATTTTAACTTTGAATAACTTAATAGGAAATTCGAAATATTAAGGTGGCCTTCGAAAGGAGAGGACCATTCGATACTTTCGAGTTTACTTATATTAAATCTTCATTTGTGAAATTCATGAATGGATTATAATGACACTCATCGTGTACCGATCGGGCACCGATGGGGACCTGGACTCGTCTGGCCCCGATCGGGGCCATACCGAGATTTCTGCACGAGGGATTACAATAATTAGATTAGACTAATGTGTACCAACGGAAACGTAAAATCATACTGATCTTTGCAATTATCTTGTTTTTTCGATAATTTTACACGAAATTTGGTGTAATAGTGTTTATATTTAGAAATCGTTATCTCTTTACTATCTGGGATATTCGTGACTTTTGTTCCATTCTTCATCCGCTAATAATAAGCTGCATATATGTATACTGCTTTGAACTTAATAATAAGGTGTATCAACCTACTCAAATCTGAATAAACTTTAGAATCTATCAAACTTAACGTCTTTTTGACGTTTTACTCTCTGGTTTTAATCATTGAATATTTCAGCATTCATTGTAATCCTCGCCGTATTTCAATAGGATTTTAGTAGAAGTTACTGTAATTTCAGTGGTACTTACTGAAACTTCAGTAACTTTGTTTACTAAGAATTGAGTATAAACTGCTCCTTGTCGGAAAAATATTCTTCTAGAATCAAAGAATAATGTCTTTAGTATACGGCTAAGGAAGGATTTCTTTAAATGTACCCGACCGGGAGACCGCAACGTGACCAATTCTTTTGAGATCCCTTAAAAATTTCTTAATCATGTTAAAATTATTTCAAATCCTTTGAGAATGAGAATCTACATGTATCGTGAAATCCCTATAAGCTATAAACATCCCTTAATGTTCTTTCATATTTCATGAAATCTTTTATGATTCCTGAAATCACTTGAAAATACTTGAAATTTTCAAAATCCCATCAAAATCCCTTGTAATTCTTTAAAATCCGTGGAAATTCCTTAAAATCCTCAGAAATAGATTAAAATGCTTGAATTTTGTAAAATATTTCGCAATATTACGAGATCCCTTGAAATCTTTACAATCCATTAAAAACACTCGAAATCCCTTAAAAATCTGTATAACATCGAAACTATTTTAAATCTCTTAAAACTCCTTATATATCCTTAAATATTCTTATATATATAAATCCTACCTAATCTGCGAAAATTTTACTTAAATCCTTAAAACTCCTTAAAATCATGCAAAATCCCCTGAAAAAATGTTAATTCTCTCTGAAACTGTACTAGGAAATTTCTATAAACTGTTAAAATCCTTTCAAGTCAATAGAAATCTTTTGAAATCGCTTGAACTCTTGCTTCTCATTTACAGTGAAAATAATTGATACATTTTTATTACTAAGGGAAAAAACCTTATCTTTGCGACATTATTAAGATAATTTGATTAAAAATTCGGTATAATGATTCGAAATAAAACCGATTCCCTCATTAAGAAGCCTATTGATAAAATATTGATGAACTTGATGAAGATGAAGCGAAAAGATTTTTTTCATTTAGTAGTATGATTGTTGTTTCCCAGGCGTAAAAATCAAAGAATATTTACCATCGCAAAGTGCTCTTTATATGATATATTGTTGATATATTGAGAAAAAAATATAAAATCTTACGTAAGAAGAGAAGAAAAAATATTTTTGATTTTAAGAAATCTTTTTCTGGATGTGCTAAAATTTCACTGATGAGCGCTCAGAGAAAACTTACATTCAACTTTAGAAAATCGTTTCCTAAGTCACATTTTTGACATTTAATACAAATTTGTTTTTATTACAAAAGAAAATGCTTTTGATTTTGTAATGCATAATTCAATTTACTTTTTTTGAAAAAAGCAAACTTGTTCTGATTGCTATTTTTTTCACAGCGAAGTACATATTTGTTTGATATTTGGAAGAAATATTGCTTGTATTTAACAAACTTTGTTTTAGGTGAACTCTTCAAAACACATTATAGTGATGAAAAAATAATATAAGCAACAAATTACAGTGACTAAAGATCCAAAATTTCATATAAACAATTGGTTAGTTATTAAAATTCTTTTTTAAAAAACTAGTTTTTTCTCATATAGATAATCATCCCCATGAAAACATCTTTATCTTTTTGCGCCGACTTGGAACAGTCGGTCCACACAGATAAGCCTGAATTTAATTTATCGACTATGTGATTATGAGAAATCTTTTCGTGATTGAAAGTATACTTGACGACAGGTCTTCTTTAATTGATTTTGCGGAGGTGTTTAATCTAATCTAATCTATAATTGCGACCTTGTTTACACGAATTGGATCGTTGGGTTAGTTTCCATCTTGAGAAGCGAATTTGTTCACGATATACTTTCCCGTCGAGTCCTCATTGCCCATTTTTCATGGGAATCTTCTAGTTCTTGCTGAAATGCTTCTCTCTTCTTGCCATTTTTACGTATGAGAAATTTCGCAAAATGTACGATATTATATGAAAGTAATAAAGTGTTATAAAATTCGGGATCATTAAACTTTCTTTCCTGTTTTATTATTCTCATGCATTTGTACCCTTTAACACTGTAATTTAGCAATTCTCGAAGGGTATAAAATGGTGTCTCATTTTATATCAGATTAGTATAGTATTATCGAAACTTTCTTTCTTCTTATTGGCAAGGCATTATATTATTGCGAGCACAAAGAAATTTTTTTGTAATTCTTACACTCAGTGAAGAACGACTGTAACCAGTTAAATATGCTATATATCACCACCAAAAATCATTTAATTTTCAAAAACATTTTGTTTTTTTTTTCATTAAATCAATGGCCTATTAAGTTTTAAACATCTATGATTGCGAGATATTACGTTGTCTTTTTTCATTTGGAACTTTTTAAATTTAGAAGTTTTGAAATTCTAAACTCTTCCATTTGTTATGCCTTAGATTTAAGACTGTTTTCTATTTTTGGCATTAAATTAAGTTTAAAAGTTATTTGTAATTATTATGGAAAGTTGTTTGATATTAAGTATTTTCAAAAGTTTAAGAACATAAAAGGTTATATTTCTTAAATACGATCGCCATAACTGGTAAATGTACTGTGAAAATCAAATTTTTGAAAAATTTTAATATAATTTATAATAATAACATGTAAATTTATTATTTCTTCGACTAGACTTCCTTTCTGAAAATTTCCTTATTTCATGTAAAACGTAAACTACCACACTAATGACACATTTATACAAAATTTATT
>NC_046660.1:99042962-99061501 GCF_010883055.1 Belonocnema kinseyi | reverse complement strand
ATTTATATATATAATGTAATATAATATAATTTATTTATTTATTTTTATACAAAATAATAACATGTAAATTTATTATTTCTTCCAATAGACTTTTCTTCTGCAAATTTCCTTATTTCATGTAAAACGTAAACTACCACACTAATGACACATTTGTACAAAATTCGCATCCGAATAATACGTTTGCTGAATACAATTTCAATAAAATGACGACATGTCTTTTCATAGTTCTCGCATTACAGTTTTTAATAGAGCTGCAAGAAAAGGTCATGGAGATGACACGAGTAATGTGACTATGAGCCGTGATCTCATAAAGTATTTACGCTCCTCCGCTTGAAGGCCATTTAAATCATTCTCACTCTCTTAATCCTTTTATTGTTTAATTAAGATTGTAATTAATATAATGTTAATATACATAGTGCATTGGTCTCATTCAAAGAAACAGAAGAAACAGAAAATCGGGAAAGAAGATTGTTTTAAATTACGTTAAACGTAAAATTGATAAAGAGGCAATATTCGAAAAAGACTCAAGAGACATAAAACTGCCCTCATTATTCTTCTTAATTATTTTTGATTACCATTTGGGTATTTCTCGTCAACTCATAGTTTTCGGAGTTTATCAATAGTTTCTGAAGAATGTAGAATTCGTGAAGTCATTGCCTCGTGGGTGTCTCAAAATGGAGTGAAAGTCTTTTTGAGCGGATTCACGAGTCGTTCCTATACCTTGCGACCTCTGAGTCTCATAATGTGCCACCACTACTTGCTCCTTCTCATCGAGTTCCAGCATAATACTCAGTTGTTTAGTACCACTCGTTCCAGAAGTTTCATCTTTGACAGTGCTGTTTCTTTTGTATAGTTCGATCGTCTTGTTATTGTTTATTTATTTTCAAAAAATTTACCAAAAGGGGTAATAAAATAAGTTGCAACAAAAAGTGATCATTTGTTTGGAGTTCTATTTTTCAATAAATCAGCGGGAAATTTAATTTTGTGAGTACAATACAATTATGTGACACTCCTTGTACACGATAACAGCTGACGAGTAGATTAAACATACATTTTAGCGTCCCAAATTCAATCCCGCTGTATCTACACTTCGGATGAGTCACCTGTCACTTTATCAAACTTTACAAAAAAATCAGCCTTCCTTGCTGTTTAGGTTTATGGAATTATAAATCATAAATCATATTGCAGAATATTTGTCCATGAATCTAAAGAGCGAGGAAGGCGTTTATGACTTTTTTTAAGTTTCGTAAAGTGACAGGTGATTCATCCGAAATTCAAATACTCCAATTTAATTTGAGCCTGCAGAATTTTATATTGAGTTTTATACATTAATATTTTATCTTTCTTCGATATATTATTCAAAAGCAAAGTAATGAGAATGATTCTACACAATCGGATATTGTTAAGCGAATCTTGTTTCATAGTTTATAATTGTAAGAATATTTATCCATGATATATCATTTTCAATAATAGTTGTTGCATTTACTAGCTTTTCATATAATTGTATAAGTTTTTCAAGTATATTATTATGTTTGAATTAAAATATTATAAACTATATTATGTTTTGCGATCACTGACCTGGTGCAATATTTGCAAGAGTGTTTTCGTCAACGCACGTGCTCCACCCTCGAGCGACTTCCTTCGACTCTTTCCTGTTGCGCAATTCACGAATTGATTAATCGAATCAAAAATAGGAATGATACTTTCTTTGAAGTTTCATATTTGACATGATAGGAGAATTTTTTTGAACAACCTGTCTATCTATCGAACTTTCCTGAGGATTGATCGATAAATTATGCATATAAAGCAACTAGAAATTGATTTCCAGATATTATGTTTAAAAAGAAGACAAAGTTATGTTATGTTAATATAACAATCATATTTTTACATTTTTATAAATATCAGGAAGCATTTTTTTCTCTTTAGGTCAATGGAAACCTTGTTTATGCGGTCATTTAAAGTTTACGATGAAAAAGATGATCCATATAGGGTTAAGAGAAGTTTGGTTTCTTTTACTTAGGATGGTTTTTCGACTTTCTATAATGCCGACAATTCGTCAAGTTGCGTTTTCCTCTTATATCCTTTTTGCTTGGTAGTATAGCCCTCCAAACCGACACCGTGACCTACTACTTATAAAGTAAACTCTGTGAATGAACGATGGGTGCACTTTCTCGAACATAAAACTTTTACAGTTTTTCTCACATAGCGAAACCATATTCTCATGCAAATCACTCAATTTGCGGTAAACGTCACTTTCATGTGATTACAGCAAGTTTTTATTTTTGTTTAGTTTAACCCATTCATTTAAAATCTAAATTACTGGGACTTTTGCTCTCAAATCATACTTTTGATATATCTATGGTTTATACTATACCTGGAAGAAATATAAATTATTTTAAGTATCTCGTACTATTAAACTTAAATCCATATAGTTTTAAAAATTTTTACTTGACAAATTCTGTTTGAAATTTTTTCAGATTTAATTCGTATATTTATAATTTTATCATTTTTAATATGACATTTTTTTCAAAATTGAGTATCCAAAATCTAATTGAAATTGAATTTGTTAAATTGTGAAAATAAACGTTAAATAAATATAAATGTGTATGAGTAAGTACTAGGTATATGAAATCTAATTTGATGTCTGCTTAAGGAAAAACATAGTAATGTTGACCCTGACTTAGAAAAACGCGAGTATCTCCTAAACTTGAGCTGACTATAACATTATATTCATATATTCGTAATATATATTCTTGTGGACCCCACACATGTACTTGCTCAAAATTTAATATAACTTTGAAAAAACTACGCACAAGCTTAAAACTTGAATGAATATGGATTTTGATATTAATTCAAATTTTAATGTATTCAAATTAGATACATCAAGCGAAACATCAACTTAAGTGAAATTATTTTCTCAGAGTTTGACACTTGAAAATTTTCTGTCTAAATGCAAAAAACTATTCATAACAAGTATATATTAAAAAACATTTTTAAACTGAAAAGTTTATTTTTAATTGATTTACGATTGGCCATTAAACATATTGACACGTGTTAACATTTAAACATGTTGCCATAATGTAAAAAAAAAACGTATCTTGTTAACAGTTTAATAGATATATTTTTGCATATGTGATTTGTAATTTTGTTTCATTTACAATTCTAATCATATTAGAAGATGCAATGTAGAATATACTAGATATCAGTGAGCTAGCCAAGTAATACCGCGAAAGCTTAATTAATTTTATTTATCACTTCTAAACCCTCTCTGTTTAAACTTCGTAAATTGGCAATTATTTTCTCTCATTATCATAAATTATATTAATTAAATTGTTAACATGCCGAAACCATAATACTGTTCTTAACTTGTCACACTAAACGCGATTTTACTTGTTTCCTTATGATCCGATGTGATAATAAACTCATAAAGTTCGCGCCTCAGTAAATGTAAAAGTTAACTGTGAAGAAAGTAATATGCAAAGTAGCTCGTAAAAACTAGATGAATAGATTACAAATTAATTATTGCAAAATACTAATCTATAATTTTTGTTTATTAGTTTTTGCAATCAATATTTTATCAATGTACTCAATTCACCTGCATTGTCGGTTTTTACGATCTCGTTAAAAGAAACTTATAAAGAGGCTTTCCAATCACAACATAATTTTTTGTCCATAACAATTTTTCTACTTACACTTACACGAGAAAAAAGCTAATTGCTGCAGTCCATGTGAGCACACCGCTCGTTATAACGCCGCTGGACAAGTGAAATTGAATTACAGTCATAATAGCAAATTGAATGTTCGCCATTGATAAACATATGAAAGATGCTCGATTTGCGCTTGGCATAGATTGCAAATTGTGGCAACGAAAACAGGATCTACCGTGACCAGATTTTATATAGGATCAATCAATTTGCAATCCATTATATAGCTTGCATAACGATCTAACAATGTTCAAGAGATCAACAACAGATATGAGACGTCGTGCAGCTTCAGTTAAAAGTCAAAAGTCTTTAAGTCGATTGTGTCATAAGAAGACAAGCTGAATGCCATTTAATTAAAGACGCTCATACTTTAATTCATCGATATAATGCCAGATTTCGAGGTGTAAATAGACTAAGACGTTACGCGATTATCCGCTTTGTGATTATGCTACATATACACTGCCTATAAGTATTGAACATCAAACTGGTCGGATAATTTAATTAGCACGGATTGTCACGCTATCGGATCGCTCAGTCAAGTAAGTTTTATGCTCATATATAATTGCTTTAGAGAGGAAATGTTTTTTCTAATTATTAATTACGAGAAAATGATATAAAAAGAATATAGAAAGTAGGGTTGTCTTTCAATATAATATTAATGAAATATACAAAATAATATACTTTGTTATAGATTATGTTTAAACAGATTTCTCAAGTCTGGACAGAGAAATTCAAGCCATAGACTTTGATTCCGTTCGTAAAAAGTTCGGTTCTAACTGAACTCCACACTTTTCAGTTAGTTTGAAAAAGATACTGAAAATCATTTCACTGTCAAATATGAACTATTTCACTGTGAAATATTTCAATTTGGGTATAATCACTAAATTGCATTGGATAGTTTTGAAATATATTTGATATAGACTAAAAATATCGATTGAAATTTCTTAACATAGCAGTAAAGTATTTTATTTGTTTTAAATGATCAAAATGTTGGAAAGCATATAACTTCTTTCACTGCTCTACATTTTTTAAATTTAGTTTTAATAAATCTAATCAACGATCTTGGCCTTAATTTGGGACCCTAAAAAGTTTAACGAAAGCTGATTCTATTTCTCTAATCCTTCAAAAGTTAGCGTGGTTACGACATTCAGTTAACCAAACAGACATCTCTATTTGCAGAATGTTAACAGAGAGTTGTAAATATATATTGTTAGAAATTTTGCTTCATCTTTATTTTTCTTTATTTTAATCTTTATTTTTGTACCTATTATTAAAAAATACAATTTAAAAAACGTGAATTTTTGAAATTTTGTTCCCATTAATGTAGTAATGTAGTAATGTAGTAATGTAGAATCCGTCAAAATTTATAACATAGTTAATTTCATAATGCGGATTAAATAAAGAAAAAAGATGTTTTTTAATTTTGTCTGCGTCTTCCATTTTCTTTTTGTCAAATTCAATCAGTTTTATTCAATTCGCAAGAGTTTATTGAAAAAGTAATAATAATAGTAAAGATCTTTTTACCACAATCTATATAAATCTCATGCTGTCAGATTGTAAGAACAGAAGCAGAAAATTGAGGTCCCGGATAAAATAATCGGATATAACTTTATGGCTCTCCACACTGAGCTCCAGGAGTTAAAACCGTATTTTTTATCCGGTCCCTCAATTGTTTAACTGAGCAGTTTTAAAAAAAAATTAGTTGAAAGTAGGGTAGTAATAACCTATCATTGCGATCTATCAAAAATTATTTTAAAAAAACTAAATACGAGGCGCATACAGATATAACTTTCTTTAAACACGTCAATACAATAGTCATAGATATTTAGTAATTATAACGCATTGTATGCAATAATTTTGACTTTCTGTAAACACCTTTTCTCTAAAATATAAATAATCAAATATATTTGTTGAAATAGAGTCTCCGAAAATAAGTTTTTATCAGGAAACATTTTAGAGTACATATACCCATGATGTCCAGTATATTCATTGTTACACAATTGTTTCGTAATTTCGCACAATCGCGTTGTTATTCTTCTAGCGACAAGATTACTTTTTGACATTGATTTATTTTAAGGAGGCGGAAGATCAGCCTTTACTTTCTATAAATAAAATGGTTACTCTAAAGTGGTCGTTTACACTCTTTAGTTGCATGAGTATGTTCGCAGACATTCAGGTCGTGTGACAGAGGGTGCTTGAACCTTCGTTTGTCGCGTAAACTGCTCGTTAAATTCCGATTTACAGGCCATGACGCGTTACGTTGCGAATCGCGTTGTAAACGTACAGAGCAATGGTATCAACTATCAGCGAAGGTTATATCTTTTCTAACTCACAGAGATTATCGCAAGACCATTTTCTAGTCGCGACTGATCGTAAGAAAGCCTGGCACGCTCGACAAACTTTATTGGTCCTTCCACCTACAATGAAAATTTTATTGATCACTCGTTCGACTACAAGCTCACTTTGAAATACAACAACGTGATTGGAATGCTTCAATTTTCTTTGATTAATCTGATGGAAATGAAAAGGGTTCTAAAAAAATCTGAATAGAAAATCTTAGCCAAAAATGTATTATGTTTTTTATGCTCAGGGTATCTACAGGCCTGGAAATTCCATAAAGTCAGGGAAGAAAAACGAATTTTAAAGAAAACCTGTCAGATAAACTAAGTTGCAGTTATTTGATTTTTTTGTTTTGTTTGAAAATTCAACATTTTTATTGAAAAATAATTTTTGGCTGAAAATTCAACTGTTTGGTTGAAAGTTCGTCTCTTTGGGATGAAAATTCACATATTTGGTGGAAATAACATCTTTTTTGTTAAGAAATGACAACTGTTAGGTAAAAAATTAATGTCTTTTTAAATTCATCCATTTTGATGAAATTTTTATTATATCTATTATTACATTATTAGTTAAGAATTCAATTTTTTCGTTAAAAATTCATGTATTTATTTGAAAGTGGAACTACTTTGTTAAAATTCATTTTTTGGTTGTTGATTTATCCATTTCTTTTAAGCTTTGTCAAAATCAAACTATTTTGTTTAACAACTGTTTTTTTAAATTGATTTTTCTACTGAAAATTTAACCATTCCATATTTGGTTGAAAATTTAGCGTCTTGAGATGAAAATGTAACTATTCGATTAACAATTCTAGCATTTTGTTAAAAATTCGACTTTGGTGGTAGAATATTAACCATGTAAGTGAATAATACATCTTATAGTTTGAAAATCAGTTTCTTTACTCGAAAATTTAACTATTAGGTTGAAAATTTCTTCAAAAATTGAAACATTTAGTTAAAAATTTATAAATTTTGTTAAATATTAATTGTTTTCTTTAGAAAATTAATCTTCTTGGTTAAATATTTCTCTTTTTGGTTAAAAATTTAATTTCTTTGTCGAAATTTAGTTTTTTAGTTAAAAATTAATATTGTTGGTAATTTGAATATTTATCTGTTGCAGGTAAACATTCAACTAACTTTTTGGTTAAAAATTCATTTTGTTGATGTTGAGGATTCATAATTTTCGTAACTAATTTATTTCATATACTGAAAATTTAATTATTCCGTTTTTGGTGGGAAATCTATTTATAAATAATTAATAAACTACTGTCGCAAGTACATTTTTTAGTACAGATAGCTATTTCCGAATGAGAGGGGTCAACGTTCCGGTGCCGCCATTAATGTTGCTTTATCCAGAAACGAGCTATTTTGAAAAAAAACTGAAGTCGCGTAATTTGTCTGGACAACTGGGTTATAAATGGTTAACTTTGAATGGTCATAACCCATGACCTATCGTGGCTATATCAATGTGGTTTCTCGAATTACTGGAAATTGCGTCCACTTTAATTCATATACAGAACACTTTTTTTTGTTAAACTAATCCATGGATAGTACCTTTTTGAACTTGTTTTTAAAAATTTGTCACATATTTGAAAAAAAATGACAAGAACAAGAAGCAAGTTGAAAGTTTTAAATATAACTTCATTTCACATTAAGAAACCTTGAAAAACCTATTGTTTTTAAACTAAATGGATCTTTTATAAATAAACAAAATGAAAAATACAGCCTTTTTACAAAATAAATGTGACCAATCAAGAAAAAGTAATTAGCTGAAAATAACGTTTAAGGCGGTTTTTTGGGTCAATGATTACAAATATGGAGTCAGAATTCTAAAATTCAAAATGTTGGATGCAATATGGCAGAAAATTTTTAAGACAATTATTGTATTCGCCATTTTGAATTTTTGACTTCAGAGTCATCAACAAGGGCCCCCAAAACAACATGAGGACCCATTTTTCAGCCAGGGGTTCGGTTTTCTAATTTTTCGGCTACCATATTGAATCTGTAACTTTGAATTTTTGAGTTCTTACTTTAGATTCGTCATTAAATATTCACAAAGCCCACGAGGCACTTTGAAGCCATGGAACTTATTTTTGCATTTCTTGTTCGTCATATTTGATGCGCCATTTTGAATTTGAAATTTTGACTTCAAGTTTATAATCGGCGACCCCAGAAATACAGATTCAAACTTCAGATTTTGAGATTTAATCCACCTAAAACAAATCTGGTTACTTTGAAGGTTCGTAACTCGCCACCTAATCACAGAAAAAACGAAAGATAAATTTTACATCGATTCCAGAAGGAAGATTCACTGAAACAAAAAATAACTTCGCCCGGTTAATCTTTCGTGTTATAATCGCTTCATTTTTATTCGAGATGTAGCAAAAATTTCGACGGCAGCGCTATCCATCGCCGTTACTTCATTAAATTGAAAAGAAATGGGGATTCCCATCTGTCAGTTGTTTTTTTGCGCTTTTTGCTAAATGGTATTAAATAAGTTCGAATTCGTCTACAATAGTGCAATTTAAGTCGGAGGAGATATATCAATATGAACAATTTTTTTTTCGTGATTTCTGTTGTTGATTCTACATTTTTACATAAATATGCTCACTTCAGCGTGACGCAGTCGACGAGTTCAGAATTATTCTCCTAACCTCAGTGAAACTTTCGCCGAACGATGTTTAATTTTTAAACGTTGCGAGTCTTTCTTGCAACAAATTTTCACTTTTGTTTTTTTCTGTGTTGTTTTAAATCTGCGGTGTCCTGATTTATAGCTCGAATTCAGTCATACTTTGCCGTTTTTCCATTGCTGCTAAGGACGCCGTAGCAGACGACGGCGTTTATTCCACCGTGGGATAAATTTTGGCCAAATAGCATGTAAACTTTAACAGCGGTAAATTTTACATGCAACAAAATTTAACTTTAGTTTTTTCTGTGATGAAGATAGAAGATTCTTTTTCTAATTTTGCTCAGAATTTTGTTTAGTTTAATTTTGCTATTGGAAACTTTGTTCCAAAGGATCGCGCAAGGCTCAATCTTCCAAAAAATAGGTTTAATATTGTTCGTAAGTAAAAAAATTAAACTAAGACAAAATCAAGGGTTTTTTCTGAATATGAGTTATTGAAATGTATCTATTAGCATCAGATATTGTATAAATAATGCTGTAAGAGTCTTTCAAATTCCTGCAGGGATTACTCAATCAGAACTTTTTCTTGAACAATGACTGTCTGTCTGTCTGAGTATCTGGTGAGGCAAGTGTAAAGCATATCGTACTATTGTTGCACGCAACTTACGTATGCATATGCGCACCTGCGGAACGAAGGGAATAAAGCATTAACCGTACGAAACCACTCGACTATCACCGTTAGTCAGTATGCAGTGTGTTATGTTAGAATGTTGAGAAATCGTCATCGTGATGTCGATGGTAGCTAATAATCACGCGCTTATTTTGCTTAGTTCCTCAACAGGCCTTACCCATGAATTTCTTATGTAGTTAGTAAATCATACAGTGTTGGGTGTACTCAGTTCACGCAATTTATTATCCATTACTATAGGCAATTATTCTGTCTTTAAATTTCTTAAAATCTATTTCAAAAGTTTAAAGTCCAATAAAAAAGAACTTGAAATTAGAAATCTTCACGGTTGCCACACAATCACTTAAGTCCCTTTATGTCACCTTTTTTCATGCTAATTTTTAGTCACAGGGTGTCCACTCAAACTTCAGAACAAATTCCAGGCTATATCCCGGGTTTCCCGGTCTAATTAGTAAATTAATTGCTTCATTATATAAAGTTTAAAATAATTAAAAGTCTCAGAACTCCATGATAAAATATATAATTTAAATTATTGTAAAAAATTATTTCAGACTTCACAGTCCAAAATACTCTCAAAATAGGGAAAATACAGTGATTTTTTTAGAGAAAATAGAGGAACATTAAGGAAATAAATTCTTTCAAATCGTATTAATTAAGGTACCCTATATTCCTAAGATTTGAAGTCGTAATATATAGCAGTTTAGACTAAACATTAAAACTTTCAACCCAAAAATATGCATTTCCCACGAAAGAGTTGAGTCTTCTGGTTAAAAAATCGAATCTTTTAAAAAACATTTAACTTTTAAACCCAGAATATATTACTCTTCTAACAATAAGTGAATTTTAAATCCAAAAGGACAGATTTTCTATCGAAAAAGACGAATGTTCAACAAAACAATTAGACTTTCTTACAAAACAGTGAAGTTTTCAACAAAATAATTCATTTTCATCCAATAATTAGAATTTTAACCAAAAGAGATAAATTCTTAAACAAACGCATAGTATTAGACTTTTCAAATAAAAATAATTAAATTTCATACAAAAATATGGCTTTTTTACAAAAGCACACATATAAAAAGTCTGTTGCATTCCAGGCCAAAAAAGATGTCTAACAAATAGTTGAATTTTCAACAAAGCAATGATATTTTCAACCAAATGGTAGATTTTTTAACCAAAAAAGATTAATTATAAATTAAAATATAATAATAGTCTTTTGAATAAAAAAGAATTAGCTTTTAAAAAAATTTCCTATCCAACAAGAAGAATGTTCAATAAAATAGTTCAGTTGTTGACTAAAAGATATGATTTCTGGCCCACAATGTAGTGGACTTTTTAATTTAAAATAATTCACTTTTCACCCAAAATATTTGGATTGTCTTATTGGTTCTGTTAATTCAGTTCTTATTTAAGCGAAAAAACGTGAAAAAAGGGAAAAGTGTGTGTTTTCTTGAATATAGGGGAAAATGAGGAATTCTTAAAAAAAGGGAGTAGAGGGGAATAGGGGAAAGAGTGTGAAGTATGTGGTCTATTAAAGTATTAAATCGCAGTGAAACTTCGGCGCAAGGAAGCCATTAACTAATGTTATTTCTTATTATAAATCGTGACGTTTCACAAGAAAAGGGCCCATTTTGTCGATCCTACTTTAGGAGTTATTTGCGTTTTTGTGACCTAGGATCTAAAATATTGATTTTGGATTTTCGATAGGAACATTTTTCCCCAGTGCTCAAAATTTCAGGCTAATTCCTGGTTTTCCAGGTCAGTCACAACCCAGTTATCAATTTTTAATAAAAGGCCTTGCTTCAACTTTTGATGCTGAAATATGAAAATTTTCTTCTCAAAGTTCGGGTCTCTGAAGGTTTTGTATGTTCTAGCGGATGGTTAACTTGGAAGGAGCTATAAAAATTCTGACGATAAAAGTTTTGAAAAATAGTTATGTCTTAGCTGTTGTTAAAACACAGCTATTAATTATTTTACAATAAAGTTACTTTTAGAGATTGAAAACTGACTCTGTTGAATACGTTTGACTTGATTCACTGTAATTTTATATTAAAAAATTTTAGTTTTTTTTTTCTTTCTACAATGCATATAAATATGCCATTTTACTATAACTTCACATTTCATAAATTGGATTTCTAAATTAAAATGAGGTCATTTATTAAATTATTTTGTTAAATAAGTTGAAAAAAACAATTCCTTTAAATGAAACAGAATATAACCCTTATTATAGTTTGTAATAAAATTAATTATACAATTCAGTAATTACTTGGAAAATTTATTATAGTGTTTGTGACCTTAGTATTCAACCCAACATTTAGAAATTAAATTTCATCCAATCTTGCAAATGTAAGCCGATATAATAAATTTATGTAATTGAATTGAAAATTTTGTGTAGATTACTGTTTCTATTTAAATCGTAGGCCTCTTTTTGTGTGAACAGTAATAAGGCCTAAAAATACTACTATTATTCTAAAATTCACTATACCATCTAACACATTGAAAGAAAGTCTTATAATTTTGTTAAAACTTACATTAAGTATTTTATTTTTGGTCTGAAAACATGATCCTCTTTCGTAAAAGAATTTTTTTCTGCTTCGATATGTAAGAAGGCTAATGTTTTTTAATAAATTTATTGTGAATATGTTACTGTACTTTTTTATGCTGCGTATCAATGTAAATTTAACAATTCGTGCAATATAGTATTAAAATTCAACTTTACTTAAGCGTGCGATCCGGGTAAAAATTATTTTGTAATATACGAATCTGCGCGATAGAAAGCGGCACATACTAAGATTGCACTCCGCTTTGCATATATTTATAGACATTATCGATTCTGACCTCGAATTCTAATCAGGGCTTAATACCTATACTCACAAGAAGGAGATTGGCTGTTTGAAATTTAAGTAGTAAAGCTAAATTAAGAAACCTGAGAATATTAACATGTATTATCGATTTTTTTCATTTGGATTAAAGATGAACCATGTAAAAAGAGAAATAAATCGGATTGCCTGTTTTGACAGAAAAATTCACTTTTCTCGAAAACGGCACATTATATGTAATGCAAAATTATATAGAATATAAAATATACGGTTATCTTTTATGCTATTTTTAGGTATTTAATAAACAATTCGTATAAACATGTAAAACTACTATCTTTTAGAAATTGGCTTACAGTGAACCCGAGAGATAGGCCCCAGAGTTTGTTCTTCCGAGAATTGACACGCTACAGTGGGTATGGGTGAGAAAGCTGTGGGGTCTGCGCGCTGCTCACTCACTATTGACTGTTTACATTCGGAGTGGACCTTTGCCTAGGGAGTTAGGTTCAAGGTCAGCCCCAAAAACATCACTCACTCTAGGGTCCACTGTATATGAATTGTTTTTTTAAGAACATAAAAATAATTTAAATGTGCCTGTTTTAAAGACATCCCTGTAAGTGGAATAGATGATTAACGCTTCTTTATACAATAACTTTCTTCGAATATCTCCTTATGTATTATTATTATTGTGGCCCACCTTCCAGTCACAAGGTACTCATGACCTGGTATTTCGCTACCAAACGCGATCAAGAAACGCGAAAAGTGATTAGTTGAATAATTGGTGGCAGTTGTTTTGGAACTCTATATTCTGCCTGCGCATTCCTCATATTTATGTTTCGAACGTTCATCTTGGAGAGCCCGGTTATAGGGACCTAAACATTCATCCTGGAGAGTCCTGTATACTGAGCTGCGTCTCGCTATCATGGTTTAAATTATAATTTTTAATTATTTATAATGAAAATGAATGTTTAAAATTCCGAATATTGAACAAATTGACCAAATGCAATATAAAAATGTACAGAAAGTACTTTGCGGTAGTTGAAATTTTAAAGAGAAGACGAATACGTCATTGAATACAAGAGAAGAATATAAGTAAAGTACTTTGCGAATATTTTGTCTGGCAAAAGTAGCCGAGCACGCTGCTTGGTACAAACTCAAAATTTCGCATGTGCCAGCATGTGCTGTACGTAAAGTCTCAAGTTGTAAATGTGTCGAGTCGAATAAAGATGTCCAAGCGAAGAAATGCGCAAGAGACAACGGTTAAATTCGGCATGTCATGCATGAAGTTTGCGGATTTGTCTAATTGTAATGACGGCCGAACGCCCTATAACTTTAGAGCGAAACACTCCGCAGGCGACTTTGCGTACTTCTTAGCTGGGATTTATTTTCAGAAAAATTTGCAAGTAAATTTTTAATAGAAATTGTTTAAATAATTAATTTTTCTTGCAAAATCAGAAAGAGCACATGCGTTTTACCAAAAAGGGGTACTTGCATTAATGAAAATGTGTTCCTATACTAAAGTTCTGTGCGCAAATAGATTTTCTTGAATATCTCCGTTCGACTCAGAGAGCACTTACATATCTTTCTAGCTGGGACGGCAGTATAGGAATCCATCGACCGGCAATCGGACGTTCTTTGGTTTGATTCCCAGTAGGGCGAAGTGAGATCTTATTTCAGAAAAATTAAATTTTAAGATCTTTCTTAAAAACGCTAGTTCTAATGCCAACGGCTGAGACTAAAGATTCAAAATATTAATTTTATTATATTAGACGGCGAGCGGCAAACAAAACTTCATAGACACACACACACGAGTGTAGAGATCATGACCGGCTGGATGGTGACCTTGTTCACCCTCCACACGGTCATGATCATCTGCTTCAGCTTTGAATATTTCTGGATTTTCTTAGTGTATTGAAACCTAATGCTATTGATAAGGGAAAAGCTTATATTTATTGTTCTCACATGCTTCGCACGTTTATCTACCCAGAGGACAACTGGACGATTGTTTCTGACTCTAGGCTTTAGAGTCTGGGTGGTCAGTCAGAATAGTCTTGTTCCAGTGTAGGAGATGTCGTTCGTTCTCTAGTACTTTAACTGGAATATATTTTTAGTAAGGTTCAAATATCATTCTAGTAAGCCACTGTCCAGGGAAATTTGTTGATGAATGAACGAAGCAACATCATTATGTATATGGACGTGTATTATTGCGAGGCAAGCATCGTACAGCCATCAATGATGTGCTCGATGTTCTCATTGGGATCTCTAAAAAGGCGGCCTTTGTTAATTACTGCCGCCATACTCAGGATGTTTTTTTGGAAATCCTCGTTTGTCCTGGATAGCAATGTGAAACCCTTCCGTCTCTGGGAAGAGTTCTCCCCGCCTTTACCAGATTGAAGCATCACTATCCACACAAGGAATATCTAATGTTTGGGCGTGTTGCTTGTGCAGTTGTTTATCTCGCCATTAAGCAGCTAGCTGTTTAGCGTTGAGATGTCCGATATTCTGGAAGTCAGCAGTTGCAGGTTTTAAGGGGATATACGGGTCAACTCTATAAATGCACATGTGGCAGAACTATTCTCTCTACAGCTGTCCGTTCATTGTGTATTCATACGTAGGATTCTGTTAAACCTCTCAAGGTCAGTCATGGACGAGGTGACCAAAAAAAAGGAGTATGCTAGGAGATGAATGTAATATGTGTTAATTGTCTTTGTGATGCTCTTCTCACCGAGGCCAGGCACAAGAATCAGGCTAAGGTGATCCGAAACAGCAGTTTCAAGCACCTTTTTAATTGCAGAGTGAAGCGGACCCTTCGTCTGCAATATTTTACTTCGTTTTCCTTCTTCTGCAGTATTTTACTCCGATTTTGTGTACATTTTTATAAGAAATGCCATTCTTCATTCATCATCTATCAATATTATGACTTCAAAAGTTTTTCTATTTACCTCGTACTGGTTTCCCCTATTATACGATAAAAAGCATTTTCAAATTAGTTACAAGAAATAGTGAGAAATTTAGATATAGGTGTGATCTATCTTCATAAATTTATAATTCCATTCAGTTGGAAATATATGCACCTGAAATCTTTTCTTTCATGGTTTATTTAAATCTTTTAACTACTAGAGAAAATTGAGAAAAGTACTTGATATTAGGAGAAAGAATGGTCCGCGAAAAAGGGTAAGAGTAGAAGAAATGAATGAGCCTGTTCTAAATATAAGCCACCTTTCATACACCGAGAATCTTCCTTCATTTTCTCTTGCCTGTCTGCTTGTCTGAATGCCGTCAAAAGCACGTTTATAAGCGCTATTTTAATTTTAAACTTGACTTCCTAGAAAGTATAATTTCTAAGTGCAAAAGAAAAAGTTAAATTAGTTTAATTAGTTTAATTAATTTAAAGTTTGATGCTTTCCGGTACTGTACTGTTTTTGTCTAGTCCGGCCACAGACTGGCTATTTTGATAGAAAATAATTAATAATGATTAAATAATATAATTATTTTTTAATACATAAAAGTTTGTGTAGTTCATTAAAAATGAAAATTATTTTATATAAAAAAAAAAGAAAAAATGAGTTTCCGAAAATTTTGTACATACACCGAGTGTCGAACTTTTGATGTGTAACTTTATATTATGTTGCTGTAACAATATCCCGTCGCCTTAACACACTCTGCTATCTTGAAGTTAAAACCTATTTCATTTTCGTCATTTATGAATTTCAATTCATTACATCGTAATATTTATTTCAATAAAACATGAACAATTGTTAAACGTTAAAAGCGCTGGATGCGTGAATAAATCATTGAAAATTATGAAGTTCGTATGATTATACTTGCGATTGGGCTACGAAATAATTATTGTTTATTATTTTAAATAATTAATACGTTATAGGCTTAATAATATTTTAATAATTAATGTTAATCATTAAAATAAATCATTTATGTTAATATTCGATTTTCTGGAATATTATATATATAATATGTAGGAATATACATATTATAATTATTATAAATTTAATATAAATTTATTATATGTTGACTCTACAATTCATTTGAAAGAAAATGTTTTTAAACATTCTTCTATAAAATCGTTTTAAAGAATATATTTTGTATATTAAGATTTCATTGATGTTAAATAATTATCCTTTATTGTATTAAGTATGCAATAGTGTGCATATAATTATTACTTGAGCATTTATTCAATTATGTATTTTACCTTTCTAAATCTTTTAGTCCAAAATGATTATTTTCTGAATTCACTTCTGTAATTTGTTCAGACCGTTATTCTGTCTAGAAACTAGCTAAAATCTGAATTAATGAAATGCGTAACGAACTCCTAGATAGCGCCGAGACTGGGACTATGCAGTAAAAAGTTTTGAATAAAACACATAGCAAAAATAGACAACATCCGTGTAGCAACTATTCACGTAATACGTAATACGTAATAACGTATTACGTATTACGTGAATAGACATGCTTGATAAAAACTGTATTGGCTTTAGCATGATTCAAGACTGCCACAAAAAATTTTCATGAAAGCGCCTTGTATGAGATACAGCGCATAGTGTTAAAAATACGGAGCAGATAGACTCATGTTGAATGGTAGCCTCGATAAATAGTCTTTTATTAACATTTTTACTTTCATTTTTATAAGCAAGGGTTATTCATATTTATGTAGAAGAAATAATAAATATAGTTTACATCAATTGAAAAGTTCACGTCGAAGTGCCCTATTGATAATATTCTATTTCAGAACGTCCGAAATGAAAGGCTCTATTAGATATAAAGAAGGCCATACTTCAGAGCGTATAAAAAGAATAGTCTTGTAAAAGGCGCTGATGAGCCGTATAATGTACATATAGAAGAGTCAACTAAGGTTTATACCTCAGAAAGTACAGAATCTGTACGCGAATTTCAAAATATATATATATTTTTATTTTGACAATTTCCAAAAATCGACGAAAAACCTAAATAACTTGAATAAATTAAGTCATAAAAAACGAAAACACTGTGTATATTGTGTTTTAATATTTGCCATGCATATTCCTGAAGACATAAGAAGTTACTAAAAAAGAATGATGGCCCGGCAGGAAGGTGAAAACATCCCTAAATCGTCTAAAACACTCCCAAAAAAGGGGGTTTGACGAATATTTTGGAAACGGTGCATCGGTAAAAAATGAATTTTTCCAGAGAACTTTTGTACACTACTGGAATTATATAGAATTTTCCGTTCCAAAACTTAAGTTCTATGCATTTACATCGAAAAAATATCTCCTTTGGAGACGATCTACGACAGGAGCGTGCGAGACTCGCGCGGTACAACTCCAATCTCTAATCCTACTCCCATGATGGGTATCTCTGAAACTATGGCCGACAAAGCAAAAGTGAATATGATAATTTTTTATTTATATTTTATGCACAAGTTTTTTTTTGGGGTGTTCTCCACGATTTAAGGGTGCTTTCACCCTTCAGCTCGGTAAACATTATTCTTTAATAACTTCGTATTCCTTAAGGAATATGCATGCCAAATATTCTTCTTTTTTTTCAAAGTTTATAAATTTTAAAAACTTTTGGTCCAATATATTTAATTTTTTAAACTGAAATTCATAATAAGCAGCCTCAATATACATATACATATTGTTTTCGTTGCTCGTTGATCTTATGAAAGTTTTTGAAAAAATCGAATTTTCAAATCAGCCCACAAATATTTTTTTTCACCATTTTACTAGATATATTAAGCAACACAATGCAAAAAGTTTAATCAAAATCGGTGGAAAGCCGCCAACTTCTGAGCTTTTTCATTTTTAACGTTTTACGCGTGATTCCTCTAATATTAATTTGCATATTTTTAGATTTTTTTACCGTGATAGAACCTTGCCATTGGCAATTCCGAGAAAGAATTTTATCACTCGGATATGTCGAATTTAGAAGCACTTTTAAATACAATGAGTTTTCTTAATATCCGGGACAAAATCCTAGTACTCGGCAATCCTCTCTGCATGCTCAGTCACGAAAAATAGGGTTCTGCGCGAGGTTGGAGAGAGCTTTTTAGTCCTCATTTTTCCTCGAAAACGCTCGAAAATTGTGAATTCGGAAATAAGTGGGCTTCCGCGAGCATTAAAGAGGCTTTCGCGATATCCTAAAATTTCCTCCGTGCTCTGTCGAACCGAGTTTGTCCGATGATTTTAGAGTACTGAGTGAGCATGTAGCGAGATTTCAAACAAATATTCAATGTTTCACAAGTGCTACTTATCTCCGAATTCGCAATTTTCGAGCGTTTTTGAGGAAAAACGAGGACTGAAAAACTCTCTCCAACCTGGCGCAGAACTCTATTTTTCATGACAGAGCATGCAGGGAGGACTTGCCGAGTATTAGGATTTT
>NC_046660.1:99039114-99042862 GCF_010883055.1 Belonocnema kinseyi | reverse complement strand
TAGCTTAACTTCGATGATCAAGCGAAATGCCTTAAACAGTTCCATGTATCCAAGTGGGCACTAGACATAAATATTCATACTTATTACTCAAAAAATAAGACAATAATTTTAAAAATAGTCACGTTTGTATTATAAATACCAGAATTTAATCGTTACTCATTGAACGATTACTTATGTAATAGAGAAAAATTTATAAATTGAAGAAAAAAGAGTTTTAGAAAAATGTTGAATATTATCTTTGTTTCCTAATCTGCTAAAAATGCACAATTTTTTCAGAAAGTGTATTTTGAGACCTTCCTACAGTACACTGTTGGAAACGTCTATAGCGATTTCACTATAAAAGTAATGGAAGCAATATCCATATACGCGTAGTAAATTTAATATACAATCATTTTGTAAAATTAATATCGTGCACTTCTTGTACTTGACATGTATTGTACAAAAAAGTGCGTGAAAGTTGAAAGTTCTTTGATGCACCCAAATTTTATCAGATATTGAAAACTGAAGTAATAACCTACAATTTATGGACTGAATTCATATTTGTAATCAAAGTGCAACGTACGACTGGGATTTTGCTTAAAATTCACTATAAATATCAGAATTTTAATGAGAAAACCGATACTTTTAGGTTAGGTGTCTTAATTATTCACGTAATCGAAATTTTCCACTTAGAACCCAGTAAGATTTATGTTTAACTAAAAAATATATTATGCTTCATTATTTAAAATTGCAGATTACTGACAAACTTATTTTTAATTTGTGTAATGTAAAATTACCCGAATTTTCTAAGAGTCCATCCATATACATGTATATGAAATTTACTATGCAGCCTCTTAATTACTATTGCATAAACCGGGTTTTTAGTTTTACTATACATATGTATAGAAAATTTATATTAAAATTGCAAATATTTTTAACAGTCTAGATACTTATTAATTGAAAATATAGTTATGTATGTAAAATAATTAATTTAATTTGATTTAATTATTCCTTAAAGTATACTATAAGTGCTAAGATACTATGAAGGGTAATAAACTATAATTAAAATGAAAGATTGTAGGTATATTTGACTGTAGGGTGGTCTCTGTTTTTAATTGCGGTTAGCACCAGAACAATCGATCATTATATTAGAGATATGTGTACATCGAAATGAAAAGGTAGCAGTTTGTCGATTTTATTTAAGGAGTTATAAGCGTTTTCGTGAGATAGGATCAAAATAGGCCATTTTCGGTTAAAACAGAAAAATACTAAGAAAGAAATTTAGAAAGATAAATAAAAAAATAGTGTTTTTATTTTCAAAATAGCTTACTGTATTCTCCATTCACGGATTTTCATATGAATAAGCTCGCAGAAAAAACAAAGTGTGAATGAACCACCAATTTTAGTGCACGATATAACCTGCAACAAAAATAACAAAAATTCTTTGAATTCCTTGAATTCCATGAATTCCTTGAATACCATTAATTCCGTGAATAATTCCATGAATTCCATGATTTCGCGAATTTCTTTCATTCCATGAATTCCGCGAATTCTTTGATTTTCATGAATTCCTTGTATTCCATCAATTTCGTGAGTTCCTTAAATTCTTCGAATTCTGTGACTTCTGTGAATTACATGAATTCCGCGAATTCAATAGATTTCATGAATTCCTTCATTTCCATATGAATTCCGTGAACTTCGCGAATTCCGGGAAGTCTTTGAATTTGGTGAATTCCATTAATTCCTTGATTTCTTTGTGCATAACTTTCATCTCACAAAAACGCTCTAATACATGCATTGGAAAGCTGGACGGTGACTTCACTTTTTATAAGACGTACAATACATGTAATGCAATTTCGTCATTCCAATAATGTGTTTACAATTTTTCCTTACGCTTGTATTGTAGAAGTCTTGTAGAAGTGTTGTAAAATTCCAAACATGTTTAACAGTGTACATATCTAACAAAATATCTTCGATTAAATAGCTTAATTTTACTGTGAGTTAAAAAAAACTTTTCATTTCAAGAAGTTTTTGTCTGATAAAACCAAATTTTTTATCACATAATCAAAGGAATATGTCAAAAAATCGGCCAAAACCCGAACAAAAAATTCAATTGTGTGCGCTTAAACATTAATGTTAGCTTTTAGTGAATTAAGCTGCGCTAAACAAGCCTGGCATTAAAAATTGCTTATCGCTTAAGGGTTTTGAATACATTGGGATTGAACCCCCTAAAAATGATATTGTGGCAATTTTTAAAAACTTAAAAAATGAACCCAACCTACTAAAGAATTTTACAAGGGTTTGAAGTGAAGCTTAAATGTTGTACTTGTACTTTACTTTCCACTGAGGTTTTCGGTGAAGGATGGTTATTTTCCAGTTCTTGGCATGCCTAAAACTATTTAGATCATTGATTTTTCATTTGAGCTTTGAAGACAATTCTTGCAACTTTTTTGATACTCTTATTTCTTTTAATCAAAAACAATTTTTTTTTAATTTGATTGTAAGCTTCCCTTGTGAGTATATATTTTAATCTAGGATCGACAAAAATGTCATCTTTTCTGATAGGCGTATATAACATGACTGTAATTATGATGAAACTCACTATCTACATGTTACCGTTAGTCACCTTCGCGTTGTGGCGCATAAGTGAGTAAGCCTTACAGTAAAACGTAGATAGTGAGTTTCTTCGTCCGGAAGGCAGATACATTAATAAGCTAAACTTCAGACTTAAGAATTTTTGTACGCGTAGAGTTTTTTTAAGGTATCTTGCATATTTTCGTACATAAGTGAGGACAGTCTGCGACAAATGGTGTTTTACTTTGATACTTAAAAACTTATTACTAGCGGTTCTCACACCATTAGTATCTTTCTAAGGTTAAATACAAATATACTTATATTCTCAACTTTTTAAGCAGAGTAAATTCCAAAGAATTGTTTTTTTTTATTCAAAGTAAAATCACCGTATGCATAATTTACTAATCTCGAATTTTTCCGTACACTTGTAGAATTTACTGGCAATAAGGTGAAAAGTACAGAAAATCAGTAGTATTATAAGAAAAAATGCAGTATTATTCAACTGAACTTCTTGTACCCTTTTCTGCGCCTGCCTTCCAACGATTCTTTATTGGTACAATGTGCAAATTTTGTGGGCGGGATCCTGAAAGGTTCCTTCACCCCTTTCCTTTCTAGGATCCGTCAAGGGTTCCCGAGCAAAAACCGATATAGGAATCAGTGCAATAAGGAATCCCATAAATTATTTTCTGTCGGATTTCTAATAAAAATAATCATTATATTCCATAAAAAGCCACTCGCGGCATAAATTATGCTTTATAGAAAAAAACCTTCACTAGTGGAAAAATAATTTTTTCTTTGTTTACATTTGGATGACGCATTTTGTTGTGTCATAAAGGTGAATTGGGGTTCCCTGGGTGAAAGAAAGTTTCGGTTGGACTAGAGTGGACATTATTAATACGGGCCTAGGTCACGGGCGGCAGATCTTGGTTAGTGCTGGCTAGTTAGTTCACGAGAAGGCCAGTGGCCGCGCTCGTGCTCACTATAAATAATCATGGCGCGGGGATGTCCAAGTATAGACCGTTGGGATGATGCCAGCCTGCGAGGAGGCCTCAGCTATTTCTGATTCTGTTGCCGCCAGCGGTACAACGCGATGGACACTCTAATCAAAACTGCGTTTACACTGCGAGAAACGGATGTCATTTTTGCATTGCTTACACCCTTTCACCCTCTATAGTTCCAAGAAGCCCCCCCCCCC